>NC_064573.1:89437273-89590773 GCF_937001465.1 Orcinus orca
TGCACAACCTGAGAGTGTCCGTTTGTTGAGTTTTCACAGATGCACAATCTTTGCGGAGTATGGCTTTGCTGTCTCTGCTGCTGGGTCCTTTTGCTGATGATCCCTTGTCCTTCACAGATGCCAAATACCAGTGAACTTATTCAGAACCTTAAGAGATCTGTTCTCTTTTATTAAGAATTACACACTCCATATGCCCAAGCAAAACGCTATCCCCTAGAAGGTCTCGCCGGTCCCTGGGCTCTGGTCCTCAAGCACTGGGTCTTCCAGTCTCCATTGCCTGCCCTGAGGGCAGACATCTGTACAAACCACAGGTTATCGCCAAGTGTTTGACAAGTGCCGGAGTGAACAAATACAAAGCACTGTGCTGGCCTCTTTCCAGGTTTTAGAGTGAGGTTATCCCAGTTCTCAAGTAGTTCTTCATCTTACAGGGAGGTGGGCAAATGAGCCGGGCGTTGAAGTGCTAGGAGCGTGGGCAAAAGGCTCCAGGGATTTTCTCTGGGACGATGGGAAGGCTTTTGGAAAAGGTGGCATGTGAATGAGGCTTAGAGAACATGGGGCAAGTGCAGTAGGATTGAAGGTTGAAAGGTTGTCAGGGCCCAGAATGTGGATGGTTGTGATCAGAGCTGTGCCTGGAACCTCTGTGCCTCATATGGTAACTTCCATAGCCTTCTTGCTGGTGCTGGAAGCTTCTTTCAGGCCATCTCTGCCCTGGTGGTTTGCAGAATAGCAGCTCTCAAAAGACATCTGAGTCCTAACTGCCAGAAGCTGTGGCTGTATCAGCTTATTGGCAACAGGAACCGTGTAGATGTGATTCAGCTGAGCACCTTGGAACGGGGAGCCTGCCCTGGGTTATGTGGGTGGGACAGGGGGGCAGAGGGTGAGGGTCGGAGGACTTGTGACATCGGAGGCAGCAGGGCACAGGGGGCAGTGACCTTGCTGCTGCGGGCTTCCTGCCTGCAAGTCTGGTCCCTCCCTCCGAGCTGTTGAGCCCACCCCTGCCCTGCTTCACGCCTACAGACACGCCCAGGTCCGCATTTGATCCTACGGCCTCTTCTAGCTCCGCCCTTTCACTGCTGTTCTCGCCTCCAAACTTTTCAGCCCTATTGTGGAATTTGTCTGCTGTTCCCGCTTTAGCGAACCTTCATCTAGCCAGTCAGGGCACTAGAATCCCTAATTCATCTGAACTCTGTTAATCCTCCCTTCCTTGAAGTTATCCCTTCTGGCTTCTGATATACATCTCTACAGCTCTTCTACAGATCTGTCTGTAGATCTTCTCATTCTCTGGTGGATCTTTCTCTGCTTCCTTTTTGGGCATCCTTTTCTCCTCTGTTTTCTTCCTAGATACTAATTTATCCCACAATTTTTTTCCCTTTTAGATCCCCATGATTTTTTAAGATTAATTAATTTATTTTTGGCTGCGCCAAGTCTCTGTTGCTGCGCGCGGGCTTTCTCTAGTTGCGGCGAGCAGGTGCTGCTCTTCGTTGTGGTGTGCGGGCTTCTCATTGTAGTGTCTTCTCTTGTTGCGGAGCACGGGCTCTAGGCGCACGGGCTTCAGGAGTTGTGGCACGCGGGCTTCAGTAGTTGTGGCTCGCAGGCTCTAGAGCACAGGCTCAGTAGTTGTGGTGCACGGGCTTAGTTGCTCCACGGCATGTGGGATCTTCCTGGACCAGGGCTCGAACCCATGTCCCCTGCATTGGCAGGAGGATTCTTAACCACTGCATCACCAGGGAAGTCCTATCCCACAATTTTCTGGTCCTACAGTTTATTTTACTCTCCATGGTATCTTTGGTTGATTTTATACACTGCCATGGTGTCATATGATAATGCTGTTACCCAGCTTTACCAGATGTTCTGTCTCCTGGTGAGCTTTATAGGAATCATGGCGCAGGGATGTATAATCTCCCTTAGACCCCATCTGTCTCCTTCACCTGCATCAGAGTAGATGAATACGTCACCCCCAAATCTGTGACTAAAGATCCACCCCCACTCCCCGCAAGAAGTTGTTCTGTTTGAGAATATAGCTGTGCAGCTTGAGTAGATCCAGGTAGAGCAGAAATGTGGATGGCGGCTGATACAGCTGGATAACCCTCACAGCTAAACGTGTCCTTCTCCCTCTCCCTTCTCTGGCTCACGCACCGTGTGCACAGCCAATCCTACCCCCAGACATTATTGTCCATTCTGTCACCCAGAAACCTGGGGTCACCTTGAACCCTTAACCTGTATTCCCATTCACATCTAATCAATTCCATTGCTGCGCTCCTTTGTGCTCCTGTATTCTGGATCACAGTTTCCCTCCTGCCTGGTTTCTTTGCAGGTGTTTCATCCCCCTCTAGTCCATCACACAACTACCTCAAAGGCAGACACATCTGTTGTCATTGCCCAGCTGACAGCATGTGGGCAAGAGCCTGTTTCTGAGGACGGCACTTTGGGCCTCTGTGGCCTCGACCTGGCCTGTTTCTGGCTGCTCCCTGCCCTGCACCACATTCGACGGCCACACTGAGCTTCTCCCCCTACGTCACCGTCGAAGGCCCTGCTTTTGTTCATGGTTCCCCACCCTCGCTTATCTGCCTGAACTCAGACGCGTTCTGGACTCAGCCTTAGACCCCCAGCTCGTGCTGGCTGCTGTCTATGTTCCATGGAGGTTGGTTTCTTCAGCTTGCCTTAGCTGCTGAGGGCAGGGATAAATGCTTCGCTCACATTTTATCCCCTGGGCGTGGGACACAGCCGGGATCATAGTAAAGTGTTCAGCAATGATTTAGAAAAATGACAGAAGATCACAATAGTTATCAGCTTACCTGCTGTTTCCCTAAATACAAATGAAAACCCATCCTGGTGTCCCTCCCCTGGCAATATCTGTTGTTACGTTAGAGAAGTCAGTTTTGTTCAGTTGCATAAGAATATCCTTTGTAAATCTGGTGTCTGATGGAAGGATCTGATTACCCCCAAGAAATGGTAGAAACTGAGAATTAAATAGACTCCATGACAGCTGGGGTCAGTGGCTGCCAACCGTGGTGCACGTCGCACGTCAGAAGCACCTGCAGTGCTCCCTCCCCAGGGAGTTAAATGAGAAGCTCTTGGTGGGGGAGGGTGGCGTGGGACCCAGGTATTAATAACTTATTAATATAGGGGGAAAGGCC
This sequence comes from Orcinus orca, assembly GCF_937001465.1. Lineage (NCBI taxonomy): Eukaryota > Metazoa > Chordata > Mammalia > Artiodactyla > Delphinidae > Orcinus > Orcinus orca. The sequence continues at coordinate 89,440,411 of NC_064573.1, forward strand.
AGTGTGCAATCAGGGCTATAAACTGTCAGTTTAGATAAAGTTTTAAGTAAATTATCTAGAAGTGGGCGTTAAGGGAAATTAGGGTGACATAAGACTATTTGCTTTAAATCATAAAACAGGAGAGTCACTGGAATGAACCTTAGATGTCCATGTAAACTGGAGGCTGTATATAGTTTTTTTTTTTTTCTTTTTAAATAAGATCCTATTCAAAGTTTATCAGTGACCAGAAATTTCCTGCCTCTTTCCGTGACCTGATCTGTTACCAGGTGTTGTTTGATTAATGGTGTCTTACTATTATTGACTTGTAATTGACTTCTTTGTGACTCCACACATTTCTCCTAATTCTGCCCTCTGGAACAACTCAGAATAAATATTATCCCTGTGGACTTCCCTGGTGGTGCAGTGGTTAGGAATCTGCCTGCCAATGCAGGGAACACGAGTTTGATCCTTGGTCTGGGAACATCCCACATGCTGCAGAGCAACTAAGCCCGTGCACCACAACTACTGAGCCTGAGTTCTAGAGCCCGCGAGCCACTACTACTGAGCCTGCAAACCACAACTACTGAGCCTGTGCTGTAGAGCCCACGAGCCACAACTACTGAGCCCGTGTGTCACAACTACTGAAGCCCGCGCACCTAGAGCCTGTGTTCCGCAACAAGAGAAGCCACCGCAGTGAGAAGCCTGTGCACCGCAACGAAGAGTAGCCCCTGCTCGCCACAACTAGAGAAAGCCCACACACAGCAACAAAGACCCAACGTAGCCAAAAAAAGAAAACATAAAATGTTTAAATATACATATATTATCCCTGTTCCACAGGACCTGTAAATGTGTAAAGACCATTCTCTTGCTTCACCCAAGTAATTTCTTATGCAGGCTGGACGTCCGTGGTTATTTCAGCCTTTACTCACCTGAGCTCAGTGAGGGAGGGGCCTGTCTGAACAGCCGTTGCTCTGGGCTCAGCCCCTGGAATAGTACTTGGCATGTGGTTCGTGAGCCCTTGGTTAACATCTGGATCAAGAAGGCGTTCATCCCACCTTTCCATCCTGCTGACTGGATTCTGACTCCTGGAAATGAGCCTGTGCTCCTCTGATGATACCCCACAGAGAACACGTGTCTGCTTCTGTGTCTTAACTCCCACAGCTGGTGTGTTCAGCTAAAATTACTCAAGTTTCTGGGGAAGGGTTAAAAGAAGTAAGGACGGATCTGTGCCTGGCATCAGAGACCTCACCCCAAGCAGACATGACCTTGGGCAGGTAGCTGTGCTCTCTGGCTGTACTTTTGTTCAGTTCATGTTGCTTCCTGTTCTAGGGACTGTGGGAGCACAGAGGTGAAAGAACACTAAACCTTCCTGGAGAAGTTAGGGAATGACACAGGAAAGGGTGATGTTTGATCTTGCAGGATGGGTAGGATTTTACCAAGCGGCACGAAAGGGCAGAGCCTTCCTGGCCTAGGACTAGGGCGTGTGAAGAGGTTGGGCTGTTCAGGTGGTGCAGCATGGATGGGTGGGTGGGGGGGTTGTAGTTTGATGGGACATTTAGGGCTAGTGAGGGAGAAAAGGGCCCGCCACAAAGAACCCTATATCCATGCTGAGGACTTGGTCCATTTTCCTGTGAGTACTGGGAGATCAGCAGAGAATTCTAATCAAGAAGCGCAGCTTACGTGTTTTACAGAGATGATGCTGATGTGGACACTCATCGGAGTGAGAAAGTCCGGAGGCGGAGAAGCCAAGCCCGAGCCAAGGCCGTGGGATCTGGAGGGGTGGGGGCTAGAGAAACGTCTAGGAGGGGATTTACAGGCTGTAGTAACTGATTGGATGTTAAGAGGACAGGGTCTAGAAAGATACTTGTGTTACTTGTCCCTAGATATCGTGTATGTTTTTAATTAACAAGCAGATAATCCTTACCGTGTGTCAGGCACTGTTTTCTGTGTTTCACAAATATGGACTCATTTAACTCTCGTAATAACCTATGGTAGGCACTATTTAGTCCCCACTGTACAGATGAAGAGACCGAGATACTGAAAGGTTAAGAAGCCACCTGTGAGCAGTGGAGTGGGGTCTGAACCTAGGCAGTCTGGCTGCAGAAGCCATGCTGTTAACCACAGTTGGGAATATTCAGTTGAGGTTGGGGAAGACATAGGGGCAGAGGACAGAGTGATCTATTCATTCCAGCCCAGCACTGAGCCTGTCGTGAGCCAACAATGGGATGGACCATGGGGTAAAACGAGTAGGTGTGCTCTGTGCTCTGTAAGTGCCCAGGGGGCCATTGAAAGGGCGGAGACTGGGAAAGACAGAGAAGCAAAAAAGGGTGACCTACATTTAAGCTAATCATAATTTTAAATTTTTATTAGTATTTTTAATTTTTAAAAGTGGATGTATAGTTGATTTACAGTGTTGTGTTAATTACTGCTGAACAGGGACTTCCCTGCTGGTCCAGTGGCTAGGACTCTGTGCTTTCATTGATGAAGATGTGGGTTCAATCCCTGGTCGGGGAACTAAGATCCCGCAAGCCGTGCGACGTGGCTAAAAGACAAAAAAAAAGTTACTGCTGTACAGCAAAGTGATTCAGTTATGTATGTGTGTGTGTACATTCTCTCTTTTCATATTCTTTTCCATTATGGTTTATCATAGGCTATTGAGTATAATTCCCTGTGCTCTACAGTAGGACCTTGTTGTCTGTCCATTCTATATATAACAGTTTGCATCTGCTGACCCCAGACTCCCAATCCTCCCCTCCCCCTCGGCCACTGAAAGTCTGTTTTCTATGTCTGTGGGTCTTTTTCTGTTTCATAGCTAAGTTCATTTGTGTCATATTTTAGATTCCACACATAAGTGATATCGTATGGTATTTGTCTTTCTTTTTCTGACTTACTTCACTTAGTATGATAATCTCTAGTTGTATCTAATCATAATTTTTTAAGTCATTAGAGAAGACTAAGAAGTACCAAGCTGTATAGAGGAAAACTAGGTGAGGGGCTACCAAAGTCAGTAAAGAGGTTCAAGAACAATTGAGAGGCCAGCAGTGCCTCTATAACAGGTGTCATTGGTGAAAACCAGTTTAGCACTGGTGAGGGGGTCAGAAACCGTAGTGCTTTTATTCATGTACAATAAGTATGGGTAGAATTGAAATGGAAATCCTTAAGATCTCCAGAAGACAAAGGGGGCAAACAGTGTAAAAGAAAGCAAATACAAAAGAGCCATCAACATAAACATATGGAAAATATTCAGACCTAGTATTCAAAAGGTGGAAATTAAAGATACAATCTAAATTTAAAACAAGTTAAAAGTGCAGTGTTTATAGACGTCTACTTCTGTCCAAGATGGAGTAACAGGGAGGGGATTTACCTATCCTCTTGCCCAAACAAACAGCAACAACAACAAAAAGACAAAATACATGAAACAAACGTTTAAAGACATTCGATATCAGACCACAAAGGACAGTTATCCCTGAGAGATGGAAAACCAAGCAGGTTAGCCCTCTGACTGCCCCGGTTTATTGCCTTGAGAGGGTTTCCAGGTTACAGCAGAGGTAGGGGAAGCTGAGAGGGGCTGAGCAGACCCTGAGTCCAGAATGCAGAGCTGAGGCTGGGGAGGGCAGGGCAGCAGCCTTCACAGAGTGCAGAGGGTGCCCTCGAGTGATCACACAAAGCACACACGGGGGAGGAAGCTGCAGGGAACAGCATGTGGCGTTCACATGGGGGTTATGGCCATTACTGCTGGCCAGGCTGGAAAGCTCTTCTGATTCCTGGAGCATTGGGAGTGGAGCTCTATGAAGCACTGAAAAGAAAAATACCTGTCTGCTTAGTATCCTATATTTGGCAAAAGTATATTTCAACAACAAAGGCAAGACAACCTCCAGAATGGGAGAAAATATTTGGAAGTTATATTATCTGATAAGTGTTTACTATCCAGAATAGATAAGGAACTACAGTTCAACAACTAAAAGACAAATGTCCCGGGCTTCCCTGGTGGTGCAGTGATTGAGAGTCCGCCTGCCAATGCAGGGGACACGGGTTCGAGCCCCGGTCCGGGAAGATCCCACATGCCGCGGAGCGGCTGGGCCCGTGAGCCATGGCCGCTGAGCCTGCGCCTCCGGAGCCTGTGCTCCGCAACGGGAGAGGCCACAACAGCGAGAGGACCGCGTACCACAAAAAAAAAAAAAAAAAGACAATGACCCAATTTAAAAATAGGTAAGGTACTTGAACATACATTTCTCCAAAGAAGATACACAAATGGCCAGTAAGCACATGAAAATAATGCAAATGAAAAGCACAGTGAGATACCACTTCACCCCTACTAAGATGGCTATATAATTTAAAAGATGGCACAAGTGTTGGCAAGCATGGGGGGAAGTTGGAACCCTTGTACATTACTTGTGTGAAAGTAAAATGACGCAGCCACTATGGAAAACAGTTTGGTGGGTCCTCAAAAAGCTAAACATAAAATTACCGTATGAGCCAGCAATTCCACTCCTAGGTATACCCGTCAGCAGATGAGTGGATAAACAAAATGTGGTGGGTCCATACAGCGGATTATTATTCAGCCATTAGAGTGAACTACTGATACAGGCTACAACATGCATGAATCTTGAAAACATGATGCTGAGTGAAATAAGCCTGACATGAAAGGGCAAATATCGTATGATTTCCTTTTAACCTATAAGGGAAAAGAATCTGAAAAAGAATATATATATATATATATATATATATATATACACATATATATATATATATATATATGTAAAACTGAGTCACTTTGCTGTACACCTGGAACTACCACAACATTGTAAATCAGCCATACTTCGGTAATAAAAGGGATTTTTAAAAAATAAGAGGATTTGATGTAGTATTAGAAACATTCAGTTCCAAATGAAATTTAGCATGGAACTCTAGAGGTTGCAGGGTGTGGGAGAGGCAGTCTTCGGAGCTCTTTTCTTCCTACTCTTGGGGATTTCGGGCACTATAGGTGTATTTCTGGAACAGTCAGATGTCGTCTGGTTGTGTGGATATATAGGTACAGCAGTTGGTCTGAGGGAATCTAGACTCGCGATTAATGAGAACCAGGTCACAGCATCTCTCCTCAAGTTTCTGCCTTTTCCGCAGCTTCACCTGCTTGGGATCTCCTGTTACTCAGGAAGCGTCAGGAACGAGGAGGGCATGGAGGCCGAGTTGCTAACTGCCCGGTCCCACGTAAGTTGGGCTGCCTTCATTCTTTTTTGTTTTCCGACTGAGAATCCCTTTTTAGTTAAGGGTTCTTAAGGGATCCGTATCTCAGACACTTCCTCCAATAGACTAGCACTGTTTGTTTGCTTTATTTATAGCTGTAGTTTTATTTCCTTTCATATCAAAGAAACAAAACTTGAACAGAAATGTGTGAAATACTGAGGACTCTGATGAGATGCTCTTTCGTCTACAATGAGGAATGACTGAGCACACAGCAAGCTTTCTCCCTTCAAGATGATGACAGAACTAGGATGTTGGTGCCTTTCTGAGGGATTCTCTGGTCCCTGGTGGTCTTGGGTGTGGGGCTGGTGTGTTAATTCCTCCCTGGGGACTGCCTGTGGAGGAGCTTGGGGACAAGTTAGGTAATTATCCAGGAGTAACTGCAACCAAGACAGGAAGAGCCCCGGGAGAGGGTGGGTCCTCTGGGGACAGAGAGATGGGTGGGGAACCCTCCTTCAGCCTCACTCAGCTTCGCCCCTAGGTGATCCCTCATACTTTACTTCTACGTATTCAAAACCCCACCAGAAAGCATAGTCTTTGCTTTTGGCTGTCCTACATATTTTGAAGGATTTACGGGAAGAAAAGTAGTCTATTGTATTTACCCAGATATTTACCCTTTTTCTTTCTCATCCATCATTCCTGAGATTTAAAGTTTCTCTCTTGTGTCATTTCCCTTCTGCCTGACGAATTACCTTTAGCATACTTTTAGAGCAGGTCTGCTGGTAACAAATCCTGTTTGTTTAACTTTCTTTGAGAATGTATTTTTCATCATTCCTGAAAGATATTTTCACCCAATAATTGAAATTCTGGCATGACAGTTCTTTTCTTTCGGCATTAAAAAATCCCCACTATTCCACTGTCGTTTTACCTTCACAGTCTTTGATGAGAAACGCTCAGTTATTCAAATGGGTTTTTTTCTGTGTCATCTATAGATCCCTTTGATGTGTCTAATAAAGGCCTTGCTTCTGTATCTATTGTTTTATTACTATTAAAATATAATCTCTTCTCTATTTTTTAAATGCCTACCAATATTTAGGAAAAATGTTTTGGAAATTTATTTTAGGTCATAAAACATGGCTAGGTTGGTCTCTTAAGCATAAAGTTGCACTTGAGCTCAAGACTGTTTTTCCCTTCTTCTCCCGCCTTGTATTAGGTTCTAATTATTTTACATAAGTGTAGATTAACTGATTCTCCTTGCTTTAGCTGTTTACAACATACTTGATTTAAATGAAAGTGTTTCTGACAGTTTCTAAACTGAAAGCATAACATGGAACAGGTTTCTAGACAGTACGTACTTAATACCATTCCTTTTAGGACTTGTCCAGAATTCAACGTAAATACTACTCACTCCTAGAATGAGTTCTATTCTGTCCTGTTTCCCTACCCAAGTGCTATCTGCCTAATCTCTCTTTCTGTCAATATTCGGGAAAGGGAGGGCAGAGATATACATCAGGTTCAAATTTGCTTTGTGTTGTAGACACTGGTGACCTTCAAGGACATACTTGTGAACTTCACGAGGGAGGAGTGGAAGCTGCTGGACCCTGCTCAGCAGCTCATGTACAAAGATGTGATGTTGGAGAACTACAGAAACCTGGTGTCCTTGGGTGAGATGGACCTCTGTTTGGGGGTTTTGGGTTCCTCATTGATCAAAAGGTATGGAGAGCCTGAAGCATACATTGGAGTGTGAGCTTGGGGCCAGGGACCTAATTTCTTTGGGGCATGGAACAGGGTTTTCGTACTCCTTCTGCTTTTATGAAAAAAAAATTGTTTTGGTTTGTTGAATTTTAAGAAATGTGTATTTTGCTGCCTCTGTAGCCCTACCTTGTCTACTCTTCAGAGCCCCCCAGGACTATTGAAGGGGCCCGGGGTTGGGGGTGAACTGGGATGCTTCTTTGTGTCCAGCCCAGAGCTCCCAACCCTCGCCCAGTTCTTTATCTTTCACTGGGAACAGGGCATCAGCTTCCCAAGCCAGAGGTGATCCTGCAGTTGGAGAAGGGGGAGGAGCCATGGCTGTTGGAGAGAGGGATTCACCAAGAGACCTATCCAGGTGAGAACCAGACCACCCGTTTGGGGGAGGAGTCCCTGGCGAGAGTGGTCACTAGTTCTCTGCATTTCGAAGGTGAGGACTGGGTTTATTTAGCTTCGGTTTCCCCACTGCTAGTCTGCTTTCTAGTCTTGTCACACTTCCATTTGCATTCATTAAAATTATCTTTCTGATGTTTCCATCTCCGGGCTATTGTATAAAGAAGATGTGGCACATATATACAATGGAATATTACTCAGCCATAAAAAGAAACGAAATTGAGCTATTTGTAATGAGGTGGATAGACCTAGAGTCTGTCATACAGAGTGAAGTAAGTCAGAAAGAAAAAGACAAATACCGTATGCTAACACATATATATGGAATTTAAGAAGAAAAAAAAATGTCATGAAGAACCTAGGGGTAAGACAGGAATAAAGACGCAGACCTACTGGAGAACGGACTTGAGGGTATGGGGAGGGGGAAGGGTGAGCTGTGACAGGGCGAGAGAGAGTCATGGATATATACACACTAACAAACGTAAGGTAGATAGCTAGCGGGAAGCAGCCGCATGGCACAGGGATATCGGCTCGGTGCTTTGTGACCGCCTGGATGGGTGGGATAGAGAGGGTGGGAGGGAGGGAGACGCAAGAGGGAAGAGATATGGGAACATATGTATATGTATAACTGATTCACTTTGTTATAAAGCAGAAACTAACACACCATTGTAAAGCAATTATACCCCAATAAAGATGTTAAAAAAAATTATCTTTCTGTTTCAGTGCTTGGTTCCAGCCCTGTTCATTTTGCTTTCCTGATTATTACTACTAACTCAAGCATCTGTGTCCTCTTATCTTTCATAGAATTATTCTATTATCTTTGCCTGTCTTTTCCCTGTCCTGTGTCCCTTCCCACAGCCTTTGATCTGCTGCTCTGTGTAAGCTCTGCCATGGGACCCCATCGCCTGCCCCTGCTCTGAGTTTGTTTTTTGCCGGTTAGCAAATTGCAGCAGAGGCGTCACCAATCCCTGTTGACTTAACCCTCCTTCCTTTCCAGAATTGCTGCTCTCAAAAACACCTGTTTTCTCATAATCTAGCTCTTTATTTAATTTTTTTTTCATTTTAATATTAATATCTGTAAAATGCAGACCACTGTGTGGATTTCTAGCATCAGTCCTTTCCCCAGCTCCCCTGTGTAGAGAAGATCAGCCTTCTGGGTTAAGAAATGAAGGCAGTGCTTCATCTTCCTCCTGTTCTGTTCTCTCTGAGCAATGCTGTCTCTGACCCCTGTCTCTAAGCTCAGTGCTCTGATGTCTTTCTCCTTAGCCCAGCCATCTGGGGCGTTGCTGTCTGGACCTTGCTGCTGATGGCCAACTCCATGTGCTAGTGACCCACGTTGACTCCTGGGGACACATGGCCTCCCAGGCCCGGTGCAGTCTAGGCACCTCGTAATCCTCTGGCACTCACGTCCACTCATGTCAGGCATTTCCCTGAACCTCAGGCTGTGAGTGTGATGTGAATGAAGTCGTTAGCGTCTCAGTCGTCCTCTATGTTTCGCCTCCAGTCCTTTTTTGTGAAACCTTTTGGCTTATTAAGTACAGGTTCCTTCTTTTTCTGAGCTTCCACTTTGTTTCTACTTTTAAATGTCATAAATTTTGTTTTTGACTTTTTTTACATTGGGCCTCGTAGGTGACTGTAGCCAGTACCTGTCTCAGGGCAGGTCCCTCAGACACTGGGAAGTACTTGATCAGTCAGCTGCTTTGGGGCCATGGCAGGAAAGACTGTTCTCTGTTTCCTTTCATTTCCCTATTTCTTCCTGTCCTTATTTTTTCCATTCATGTGTTCAGTTTAGCAGGCTTTCCTGGATGTCTGTTGACAAGTATCCAAAAATAACTGACTATAACCAGCAGTTTAAATTTTTAGTGGGAAATTTGTTGTCAAAAGAAATACTGAAATTCCATGTATGTGCTTAATCGACTGGAATTTAAGGGAATCTACAAGTTCTGGGAACTTCATTATCAAAATGAAAAGTATAATGGGTGATGGCTTTAAAAACTCAGTTGATGAATTGATTAATGGATGCTGCAGATTTTGAAGATAACGCACCTGAGTTATCTTCCACATTACAGAACACATGGAAGATTTTTAGGACTTTAATGCGTCCGTGTTTTCTGTCGCTTTCTCCAGACTTGTCTTTCCATACCCAGCCCTACCCCTCATCACACATGTTCATTCTAGAATTTTCCAGTTGGCATTAGTAGTTTGAAAAACTTCTCCATGGGATTCTGATGCACTGGGTGGAGGAGAGGGAAAAGATGGCATATGTCCTGTCAAAACTCATCAAGGTAGAGGTGTGTGTATATGTAATGGAGTATTATTTATCCTTAAAAAGGAAGGAAATACTGCAGTTTGCTACAACGTAGATGAACCTTGAGGACATTATGCTGGGTGAAATAAGCCAGTCTCAGAAGGACAGACAGTGTATGATTCCACGTATGTAAGGTACTTGAAGTAGCCAAAATTACAAAGGCAAAGTATGATGGTGATTGCTGGGAGCTGGGTTGAGAGGAGATTGGGTCCTTATTGTTTAATAGGTATGGAGTTTCAGTTTTATAAGATGAAAATGGATGGTGGTGATGGCTGTACAACAATGTGAATACACTTAATACTTGAATTGTGTACTTAAAAATGGTTAAGATGGTGCATTTTATGTTATATGTATTGTTTTAATCACAATTTTTTAAAAAAGAAATCAGGGTGGGGAAGAAACTAGCAACTAACAGAGCTGGGAATGAAAATGAGGACTGGGAAAGGGGTTTGGGTTGTACAAAGGAGGCAGTTAGGAGCCTGGCACAGGGATTGTTTACCAGGGATTGTTTCCTGTGGCAGCCAAAACAAAGTTCCACAAACTGGGTGGCTTAAATCAACACATTTATTGTCTCACAGTTCTAGAGGTCAGAAGTCTCTAGAACTGTGTGGGCAGGCCGTGTGCCCTCTGGGGCTCCAGGGGAGGGTCCTTCCCGCCTCTTCCAGCTCTGGTGCCCCAGGTGCCCCTTGGCTTGTAGACACATCACCTCACCCAGCCTCCATCTTCACATGGCTGCCTCCCCTGTGTGTCTGCCTCTGTATCTTCTCTCCTTTTCTTGTAAGGACACCAGTCAGATTGGATTAGGGCCCTCCTACACCAGTACTACTGCATCTTAACTAATTACATCTGCAATGATCCTATTTCCAAATAAGGTCATAACCTGTGATATTGGGGGTTAAGACTTCAGCATATCTCCTCTGGGGAACACAATTCACCCCATACACCAAGTAGGAGTAGAGTATTGCCCCACTTATGTAGGAAGAGGTGGTATTGGGTAAATAGTGGATTTTTTTCTAGATTTCAGAACCAAACATTTTAGCTGAAAGGCATTGAGAAACAAACACAGGCTCTGAACCAGGGAAAATAATTTGCAGTAATACGCATGCATATAAACAGAAGGGTGAAAAGTCCAGGAGAATGTGAGTTAGGGTTCAGGTTCTGAGTTAGTGTCCTGCATTAGTCCTGTCAATTTTAATTAAGTCTTGGTGTCTCAGAGCAAAGGAATCAAAGTAGAAGATGGGGATGATGATACCAGTGAGCATTACAAACCGTACTGCTTCGGTGATGAGCTCCCACCTTATATGATACTTAGGATAACCTTATAGGTCCTTAAATGACAGAGAAGCAATATGATTTTTGAAAACTTTAGCAACTTGTCTAAATTCACCACTAGTAGTAGCAAAGTGTAGGTTAGAACCTGTATCTGGGTCCCTTCTGTGCAGTCACCCTGCCAGCCGACCCCATGGCCTTTCTGAGAGGTTTGCTCTGTCAGTCACATGTAATCATTCTGTACCGCTTTGGTGGCATAGATAGAAGCCATTTCCTGCCACGTGGCTGCTTTCATGGTTTAGGAATGTGAAGAGTTCATGTCAGGGAAGGGCCTGGCAGCAAGGAGACACGTCAGGTTCTTTTATCATTAATAGTCAGGTTAGATCGTGGCAGTGCAGCGCTTTCTGGGTTTCCTTAATTGCCACCCCAGCACTGAATATCCTGATCCCATGTGTCATAGCCAGTCCTGTGGCTTCTCTTATCCTCTTTGCTCCTTTTATGTGCATATTATAGCCCGGCCCATTTCCTGTTAATGGACCTTCCTTCCCTTTCTCACTCTCTGTCAAGGTTACAAAACCATATTTAAAAGCAACTCTGCATGACTTACATACTTTTTTCTACATATATCCTACCATTCTGACCTTAATACTTTTTTTTAGTTATGTAAAGCTTTTCCATTTCTTTCAGATTTGGAGACTGCAGTGGAAGTTAAATCATCAGCTTCCAGTAAGAGCATTTCTAAAGATAAACACTCCTGTGATGTTAAAATGAAAAGAATGGCAAAGAGTGATCTCTGGTATTTGTCACTGGAAGAAGTCTGGACACATGAAGGTCAGTTGGACAGGCCCCAGGGCAGCCAGGAGAGACATCTGAGGCAAGTGGCATTCACCCAAAAGAAAGCACTTCCTCAGGAGAGAGTCTGTGAAAATGGGAAATACGGGGGAAACTGTCTTCTTCCTGCTCAGCTAGTACTGCGAGAGTATTTCCATAAACATGACTCACATCCTAAAAGTTTGAAACATGATTTGGTTTTCAGTGGTCATCAGGAAAGTTATGCAAGCAACAGTAATGACTCTGGTCAAACCTTCTGTCAAAACATTCACCTTCTTCAATTTGCAAGAACTCAAGCAGGGGATAAATCATACAGATGCCCTGATAACAACTCTCTTACTCATGGTACATCCCTTGGTATATCAAAGGGTACACATAGAGAGAAACCCTATGAATGTAAGGAATGTGGAAAATTCTTCAGCTGGCGCTCTAATCTTACCAGGCACCGGCTTATTCATACTGGAGAAAAACCCTATGAGTGTAAAGAATGTGGAAAATCTTTCAGCCGGAGTTCTCACCTTATTGGACATCAAAAGACTCATACTGGTGAGGAACCCTATGAATGTAAAGAATGTGGAAAGTCCTTCAGCTGGTTCTCTCACCTTGTTACCCATCAGAGGACTCACACAGGAGATAAACTGTACACGTGTAATCAGTGTGGAAAGTCTTTTGTTCACAGCTCCAGGCTTATTCGGCACCAGAGAACTCATACTGGAGAGAAACCTTATGAGTGTGCCGAATGTGGGAAGTCTTTCAGACAGAGCACGCATCTCATTCTGCACCAGAGAACCCATGTTAGGGTGCGGCCCTACGAATGCAGTGACTGCGGGAAGTCTTACAGCCAGAGGTCTCACCTTGTTGTCCATCACAGAACTCACACTGGGCTGAAGCCCTTTGAGTGCAAAGATTGCGGAAAATGCTTTAGTCGAAGCTCTCACCTTTTCTCACATCAGAGAACCCATACGGGGGAGAAACCATATGCATGCCATGACTGTGGAAAATCCTTCAGCCAGAGTTCTGCCCTCATTGTGCACCAGAGAATTCATACTGGAGAGAAACCATATGAATGCTGTCAGTGTGGGAAAGCCTTCATTCGGAAGAATGACCTTATTAAGCACCAGAGGGTTCACATTGGAGAAGAGACCTATAAATGTAATCAGTGTGGGATCATCTTCAGCCAGAACTCTCCACGTATAGTATATCAAATAGCTCACACCGGAGAGCAGTTCCTAACATGTAATCAGTGTGGGACAGCACTTGTTAATAGCCCTAATCTTATTAGATACCAGACAAATCATATTAGAGAAAATGCATATTAATGTAATAAATATGGAATTCTTCACAAAGAGCAATAACTTTATTTAGCATTGGAGAACTCCTTCTGGAGAGGAGCTGCTTTCAGTCTTGTTACTACCCTTTCGTGCACTAGAGAATTGGTCCTGGAGTGGGAAAAACACACAAATTTCACTTTAGTATATCAGATTGTCTTCTTTTCCCAAATTCCCACAAAAGTAGTTGGACTGGGAGCATTCTTCCCCCAGCATTAAATGCTAAAATCTGAGAAGGAACGATTAAGTAAGTGAGTTATTGATAGATGATCCAGCTTTGTTTCCTTCAAAAAAATAAATGAGAGTGCTACCTCAAAAAGGCAAATAAATGAGAGTTGCTGCTGAGGGGAATAAAAAATGGGTATAGTTATTGTAACAAACAATGGAAAATGATATTCCAGTGAATTAAGATGCCATTTTTTACTTGATTGTCCCTCTCTCCTGGGACACTTCGTAGTGTTTAGTCTGTTTTATGTGTCTGATATAAACCACATTTTGGCTAGCAGCAGGGAAAATCTTATCATGTGAGGCAGAGAAGGAAGAACACATTTACTACTATTAGTATCCAGTTTAAATATATTTGCATGTGGGTAACAATTGAAAATGTATCTATGGATAAATGAACAGAATTGACTTGTTAGATAAGGGAATTATGAGTGAGTTTTATAGTCTATTAGGTGTCACTGTAATAATTATTTGAAGACGCTTTTAAATATTAAAAAAGGATATATGGTTTCTCCTATTCTACCATGAAGGAAGTTTGAGAACCTCCTGCTAGCAAACTTTCCCATTAATTCTAAGTTGTTTGGGGTCATAGAGTTGCGCTCCTTGGGACAGGCTGCTAAAGACTCTTGGGAGGTTAAACACAATGATCCTCTGGATGTTGGGACCTAAAGGAGCATTGGATACTTGAACATGCCAGGGAGAGGCTCCATTTGAGCGGGAGCATGTACCCGGGCAATACTTGGAGCAAGTATGCTCCTAAAATAGACACAGCACTGCTTGTATCTTTATGAAGAAAACAGTGGTTAAGAGTATGCGTCTGAGCTGGGCTCCCCAAGTTGAACTCCCACCTCTGTCCTTCCCTTGCTGGGTGAAATTGGGCATGTTGCCTAGCTGCTCTGTACCTAACTAACAGATGTCCTCCTCTGCAAATTAGGGATAACATTACTTACCTCATGGGATCGTGGTGAGGAGCAAACAAGTAAACATATAAAGAGCTTAGAACATGCCTCATGTGTATGAAGTGCTTTATTACATTAGGTGTGATTGTTAACATTACATTATTGCCCCACCCTAGTGTCTGTCATTCACTTTAAACTGCTTGATTGCCAGTAAGAACTGATGGAGTTCTCACTTCGCTTCCAGTCACACATGTCTTCCCCTTTACCTGCATCAGAACTTACCAACCAAGGAAATCACTGACCCATAGTGGGTATATGGATGCATTTCTGAGGATCAGTAAACAGCTTTTAATATTGCATTCAAAAGCATTCTCTTTGTACAGAGGTTTTCCCTTTAAGAGAGAGGAACCTAATCTTCAGATTCTCTGGTAAGTCCATGACCCAAAAAAGATTTAGAATGAGAATCTGTTTTACTCCTCTGTTTCATTCTGTAAATGGATCTTGTGTGTGTAGGAACTGACCATTATTTGCCACTTTCCAGCAAACAATGTGTATATGTTAGATACTCACTGATTGTTGAATGATATAAAGATTGTTGAGAATAACAGGACGATGACCTTGCTGTCTCTCCCAGGACTAATCTAGAAATGCTTGTTAGACTCAAGAGACCTGAGAACTGCAGGAGCAAGAGGCCACAGCTCACTCTTCTGGCACAGTTGGGATGAAGGCCTCACGTTTTGAGAACCTCCTGGTGCCTCAGTTATGGCTGAGTAACTCCTCATTGATTACACACCATTCATGTATGTAACGTACTCCTACCAGAAGTGGTTTTCATTAAAAGCAGTGGTTCTCTCTGGGCGTAAAAGACGAGCCCCGTAGCTGGGCCTCTTAGAATTTCCGATAACGTATGGCTCAGTTTTCCTGAACTGTGTAGTGGAGATACTACTGCTGGTACCTATGTCCGAGGATAGTTGTGTGGATTAAGTGAGATACTGTGTAAAGTACTTGAAACAGTGCCTGGCACATAGGAAGTACTGTATGTCTTAGCTATTAATAATAATAATATTACTATTATTCACACTCTAAGGAATGTATTTCTGTGGATGATCACTGAAACAGTACTTATAATACTGCAAAATTTGTAATATTAAAAATGTATAATAGAAAAATTTTTATTTATAGACATTAAGGTTACACAAACAGAAAGCTTGGTAACATAAAAAATGTCCTTGTGATGTACAAAAAATGCATGATAAATAATTGTCAATACCAAGTTAGCTCAGATATGTAAAAATAAATGAATTTCAAAAAACGGAAATGAATCTTGCTCAAAACTCTAAGGAGATTTGTCAAAAGATCAATAGCAATTAACCTACATATTGGGAGAATTGGTGTTTGCTTTTCTTTCTTTCTTTCTTTTTTTTTTTTTTTTTATACTTTTCAAAGTCTCTTCAGAGAATATATATTACTTTTAGGATCAGGAAAACAATCTTTTCAGTGATGGAGTGTTTTCTCTTCAAAAGTTCTTATCTACAAATAAGCTACTGGAACTTTAATAAGGGAATTTGGCAAGGTTGCAGGATACAAGATCAATATACAAAAATTGATATGTACAAGCAGTGAACAATTTGTAAATGAAATCAGAAATACTATCTCACAATGATACAAAAATATGAAATACTTAGATATGTTTAATGAATTGAACAAGATCTGTACAGTGAAGGTATAAAACATTGTTGAAAGAAATTCAAGAACACATAATAGAGAGCATGTAATAAATATTATAAGTGAAGAAATACACCATGGTCAAGGATGGACAAACTCAATATAGTAGGAGTGCAATTCTCCGCAAACTAATCTTTAAGTTCAGGGGCATTTGTGTGGAAACTGACAAGCTAATCAGGAAGTTATATGGAAATGCAAATGACCTAGAATAACCAAAGAAATTTTTTTAAAAGGATAAGGTTGTAGGGCCTACAATACCTAATTTCAAAGTTTACTATAGAACTATACTAATAAAATGATGGCATGAGGGTGGATATAGATCAATAAAACAGGACAGAGAGTTCAGAAATTGACCTACACATATATTGTCAATTAAATTTTGACATGAGAGCCAAAATAACTCAATGTGGAAAAGACATTCTTTTAAATGAGGGGTGGTGTGACAACTGGATATTTGTATGGAAAAAACCCTCCCCTTATCTCACATCACATCCAGAAATAACTCAAAATGCATTGCAAACCTAAATGCAAAAGCTAGAAATTTTCAATATCTGGAAGAAAACATAGGAGAAAATGTTTATGTGTATAAGAAAAGATAGAACAAAATGCATGAATCATAAAAGAAAAATGATAAATTGGACTTAATAAAAATTTTAAAACTTCTGCTCTTTTGAAAAGAACATGAAAAGGCAATCCATAGGCTGGTATATTAACAATATGTATATCTGACAAGGGCTTGTATCCAGAATACAAAGGATGCTCATAACTAACTCATAAATTATACAGTAAGAAGGTGAACAAAAAAATGTGCAAAATGATTTGCCAGATGCTTCACAAAAGAATGTGTATAGATGGCCAGTAAACCCTTGTAAAAATGCTCGACAGCATCAGTCATTAGGGAAATGCAAGTCAAAACCAGGAGGATATAGGACTTCATATCTAGTAGCATGACTAAGATAAAAAAGATAAGGCTAGTTATTGAGGATTGGAACCCTCACACGTTGCTGGTGGGATTATAGAATAGTACAGCCACTTTGGAGGACAGTTTGGCATGTCTTCAAAAGGCTAAACATACAGTTACCACGTGACCCATCAATTCCATTCCTAGGTAAATAACCAAGAGAAGTGAAAATATGTCCATGCAAAAATGTGTGCCTGAATGTTAAGCATTGTGATCGCCTAAAACCAGAACAAACACAAATACAGTAAACTCAATAGATGTCATGTATAATAATTCACAGCATGTGAGTAGATAAAACACATTGTAGTCTAGCCCTGCAAGGCTAAATGGTTAAATCTTAAAAGCATTCTAAGAATTCAGACACAAAGGAGTACATACTATATGACTCCCATGTATAAAGTTCTAGAAAGCGTAATAGATAAAGGAGAGAGGTCGGGGGTCACCTGTGGCCCGGGTGGGAGAGCAATTGACTGCAAACAGGACCATAAGGGGACCACTGGGAGTGACCTGTGTCTTGGTTGTGGTAGTGGTTCCATGACTGTCTTCATTTGTTAAACTCATTGAACTGGACACTTTAGCTGGATCCAGGTTGTTGTGTGTAACTTTTAACCTCAATAAAGTTGTTTTTAAAAAATCGGAAAACCAAGGATTTCTGGGAAACAAGAAAATCTGCATCTCGAAGCGAACGCTAATAACGAATGTATGGTGGTTTTTATTTTTGTAACGCATCTTCATCATAGACAGCTTGATATGAGATAGCCAATCTGCGAAGCCCCTTAATGCATTAGGTTTTTCTCTGTCTATAGCCCTATGAGGAGCATAATATTATTCCCCTACAGTTAAGGGCACTAGAGTTTGGAAATTTTAAGTAATTTGCCCCAAATCATGTAGCTAGTAAACGGTAGAGCTTCATTTGAAAAACAGCCAGCAGGGACTTCCCTGGTGGCTCAGTGGCTAAGAATCCACCTGCCACTGCAGGGAACACAGGTTCGAGCCCTGGTCCAGGAAGATCCCACATGCCGTGGAGCAACTAAGCCCGTGCGCCACAACTACTGAGCCTGCGCTCTAGAGCCCACGAGCCACAACTACTGAGCCTGTGCTCTAGAGCCCGCATGCCACAACTACTGAGCCCGTGTGCCACAACTACTGAAGCCCACGTGCCTAGAGCCCGTGCTCTGCAACAAGAGAAGCCACTGCAATGAGAAGCCCGCACACTGCAACAAAGAGTAGACCCTGCTCACCACAGCTAGTGAAAGCCCGCGTGCAGCAACAAAGACCCAATGCAGCCAAACAACAAAAAAAGAAAGAAAAACAACCGGCAGATCTTAAAATAGAAAGATTATCCTGGATTGTTGTGTGGGCCTAATGTCATCACACAAGTCCTTAAAGGTGGAAGAGGGAGACAGAAAAGGAGACCAGAGCGACGCAGCGCGAGGAGGACTCAGCCCTCTGTTGCTGGTTCTGAAGGTGGAAGACGGGGGCCTGAGCCAAGAAATGCTCTTGGCCTCTAAAGTCTGGAAAAGGCAAGGAGAGGGTTTTCCCCAGCAGCCTCCAGAAGGGCATGCAGCCCTGCCAACGCTTTGCTTTAGCCCGGGAAGACCTGTGTCGGACCTTCGACCTTCAGAACTGTAAGATAATAAATGTGTGTGGTTTTAAGCCACCAAGTTTGTTTTGTTACAGCAGCACAGAAAACTAACACAACATGAGAACTTAGCAGATAACAGGGATTGGTTAACAAATCAGTGGGCAAAGGATGCTAACTCTACATTTCAACCTAAAACCTGTAGAGCCTTCCTTTCCACGTTTAATATTTAATCTATTTTTTAAAAATAAATTTATTTATTTTTATTTTTGGCTGCGTTGGGTCTTTGTTGGTGTATGCGGGCTTTCTCTAGCTGCGGGGAGCTGGGGCTATTCTCTGTTGTGGTGTGCGGACTTCTCATTGCGGTGGCTTCTCTTGTTGTGGAGCATGGGCTCTAGGTGCTCAGGCTTCAGTAGTTGTGGCACACGGGCTCAGTAGTTGTGGCTCAGGGGCTTAGTTGCTCCACCGTGTGTGGGATCTTCCTAGACCAGGGCTCGAACCCATGTCCCCTGCATTGGCAGGAGGATTCTTAACCACTGCACCACCAGGGAAGTCCCATATTTAATCTATTTAGAATTTATTTTAAATATATTGTGAGACAGCAGTTTTTTTTCTATTCTTGTATAGCTATCTCATTGTTCCTGCACAATTTTTATTTATTTATTTATTTATTTATTTATTTTTGGCTTGCACAATTTATTGAAAAGTTTGTCTCTTCCACAATATTTTCCTCCAATATTTTATTATGAAAATTTTCAAACATACAGAAAAGTTGAAAGAGTTTTACAGCGAGTACTGATATTCCAAACTCAAGATGTTGCCTACTGTGTTGAACTTGCTCTGATGGTGCAAAAGCCATAGGGGTACCACTATGGGCACTCCCCATGCATCCAGGAAGTGGCATCAAAGACATTTATTAGTCGTCATTATGTTCTTCATCATCACATTCACAGTTAAAAAAAGAAGAGAAAAGGACCAATTTTGCTTCTGGATGTCCTTGATGGAGCAGTGAAAACTAACTTTATTAAATCTTAACTCTTGAGTCCATATCTTTTTAGTATCTATGCAACAAATATTCTGTGCTGCATCCTGAAGTTCCATATCTGTCTCCAGAAAATGTACTTCTGTGATTATGTGAGTTGGGAGCTGAACTTTGCGTGAAAGCAGGACTGAAATATGAGGCAGACGTGGGTGAGGCAGACACATTCTCAACTGCCAACCAAGTAAGCTGTCACACAAGGGGAACAAGTGCCAGCCAGCATTGTCTGCCAATACAAAGCTAGAGTTTTCAAGTGCAAACAGAATTCTGGAAATCTTGTATCTGCCACTGTGAACTTCACAGATTCCCAGTACTTAAGATCAATAATGATATTGATGAATACGAGCTTTCATGTTGTATAAGGAGAGGTGTCAGTGTTTGGAAGATCTGCATTAGTCAGTGATCAAATATTTTCCAAATGACCAATGCATGTTGTTACAAAATCATGCCTGATAAAACTATGCATTCAAAGTGCAAGACAGACCAATGGGTTTTAATATAATAGAGTAGAAAAAGCTCACCTCTCTGGTTTCAGATCATACACTGAAACTGACCTATTCCTTGTTCAGCTTTTACTGCAAAGAATATGCAGTTATCTAAGTATATTAAAATACCCTGTCCTTTTCCAACTATTGATACATACCTATGTGAGGCCAGATTTTTTTATATATTGATACACATAAGAAACACATGCAACAGAGTGAATGCAGAAGCACATATGAGACTGCAGCTGTTTTATATTAAGCCAGACATTTAAAGGATTCCCCCACCCCCATCCC
The DNA here is from genome assembly GCF_937001465.1 of Orcinus orca. Classification (NCBI taxonomy): domain Eukaryota; kingdom Metazoa; phylum Chordata; class Mammalia; order Artiodactyla; family Delphinidae; genus Orcinus; species Orcinus orca. The sequence continues at coordinate 89,460,656 of NC_064573.1, forward strand.
CAAAGGAAGACAATGCCACTCCTAATTTTCCTGGAAAATAAATGTCACTTATACAACGGAACGAATCTTTGCGTTATTAAATTATAAATTAGGACTTTTACCATTTGGAAAAGCAGGAACCTTATAACACTTTTAACTGAATTTATACGCCTCCAGCCTTTGCGCTATTGCTGTCCATTATTTTAATCCTCTGTATCACTGAAAGTCTGCGCGCCCGCGCCCAGAGGTGGGGCGGGAAGGGCCTGCGCTTCGCGGCCGCAGCGTCCCCTCCCGGCGGCCCTCGGCTGGAGCCGCCCCGCGCGGGAGGAACGCCCGCAGAGGCTTCCGGGAGTTGTAGTTCGTCCTGCCCTCGGGTGGCCCTGACGCATTTCCTGTGCGTCCCTAGCGGCCGCCGTCGGCTCGGCCGGGAGAGTCGTGGTGGGTGGTTTGCGTCCCCTGCCCGTAGTGGGGACCTGAGCTGGAGCGTGCCGACCTCGTCTGCCCGAGGCCCGTCGCCGAAGCACCCAGAGCGGGCGCCGCACAGTCGAGAGCGAGGATTGAGCGGCTCTGGCTGCAGATCCGGGAGGTCGGCTGCGGAGCCGGTCTCCCCCGCATCTCCCGCTGCCGATTCAGGGCTTGGGGGAGCCGCGCGCGCCGAGTCCCTCCCGTGTCAGGGCGGCGGGACCGTGCAGACTTGTCTGGCCGCCCCCGCGCCTGCCCTGAGCCGATCGCGTGTGTGTAGGTGGGGGCGGAGCTGGGGAACCCCGCCGCTGCGTGAGGGAAGGAGGCCCGGCCGTGGGAAGGGAGGGGCGGGTCCTCGGGGGGTGGCAGGAGGGTCCCGCGTGGGCGTGGGAGTGGCGGGGAGACTGGTTCCCTCACGGTTCTCTTCTCGCGCAGCCGTCGGGTCCTGCCACCCCCCGCAGGGCGCACAAAACTGGCCGTGAGGATGGCCACCAGGGTCCGGACGGCTGCCGTCTGGGTGAGTCGGGGGGTTTTCTCTCGTTTATGAAGAGCGCCCTGAACACCGACGTGTGCTCATCCATCTTTTCCAGGGTCGGAGCTTGCGTGGGGCTTCCAAGCCACTGCGCCTCCTTTAAGATGACGTTGAGCCGTCCAGAAGTGCTTCTTGTCGTCAGACTGTTACTTTACTCCTTCTTTCAGTCTCTTTTCTGCCAATTCTGTACCTTGAGCCTTGAGTTAAACGAGGGGTCATGATGCATTTTCCAATTTCTTCGACACATTTTCTTAGTTTTTTTTTCCGTGTCTTAAGATTTTGGGGCCTCATTTGGGAAGTTATGCATTTGTCCCTTCGGTTATTCAACAGTTTTGTTTATTGTCTTTTGTTGAGCACCCTGGGGCAGGTGCTAAAGGTGCGAAGGTAGGTCGTTCCTGCTTTGGAAGAGCCATGGTCTGGTGGGAATTGTGGGCAAGAAAATGTATGAGCACAATGGCACGTTAGGGGTCCTCCGAGAGTCGGCCGTGGAAGTGTATGGAGACACACAGCACAGGGCCAGTTTTGGAAGTAAGGACACCCCAAGAAATGCTTTAGGGATTAATAAGGGAGTCTTAAACTGAGATTTGAAAGGTGAATGAGGTGAACAAGGGACTGAAGGTCAGCCTAGGAAAAGGAAGCAATGTGCAAATTTGAGAGGCTTAAAGTGATGTAGTATGTTGGTGACCTTGGAACACTTTACAGTTGCTGAAATGTAGAGTTTATGGTTTTGTAGGTGATGGTGGTGGTGGAGTGTGTATTAAAAAATGAGGCCAGAGCCATAGGCAGAGATTGGATCGTAGAGGGCTTTGAGGATCACATGAAAAACTTGGATTTGGGGACTTCCCTGGTTGTCCAGTGGTTAGGACTCGGTGCTTTCACTGCCATGGCCCCGGGTTCAATCCCTGGTCGGGGAACTTAAATCCCGCAAGCTGCACGGCACGGCCAAAAAAAAAAAACACTTGGATTTTATCCTCTAGGGAGAATAAAGGGTCAGAAGCAACTGGACTTGGTAACTAGTTGGGTGCTGGTGGTGAGCAAGCCAGCAGAGCCAGGCATAAGTGCTGGAGGTCTGCCCTGTGGGCCTGGGTTGGGAGTGGTACCATTCCCTGAGTTAGGGAAGACCGTCAGAGTTGTTACGGAGGGCTGGGTGGACATTTCCTTTAGATACGGTGGGACCCTGCGGGTGCTGGTGGGCACGTGGGTAGGCATCTGTCTCGAGAGAATGGTCTGGACAGGTATCACTGAGTGGGTAGAGCCAGATTAGCTCAAGGAGCACATGTGCCCTGGGAAGAGCACCGAGGGCAGTGCTCGGGGGTGGGCAAGGGAAGGTGGCGGAGGAGGGGCTGGAGGTTGGGCAGCCCCATAGGAATGAGAGAAATGGAGAGACTTGTGTGTCAGAGTCAAAGAAAAAGAAACCTCAAAAATGGTTGCCATGTGAGATGCCCCAGGGAGGTCAAGTACTGTTGCGTCACAGAAGTCCAAATCGGACTTGGTGGTGATGGTAGTGGTGGGTTTTGCTGTGATGTTTCCAGAGCAGAGTGTGAGTAGGTGTTTGCTGGGCAGGAGAGGAAGGAGTGGGGTAGAGGGAGCAGCGGTCCGTCGCAGATATGGGAGTGAGGCAGGAAGCCAGCCATGTGGGCTGAGTCAGTGTGCCCTGTGGTTGCGGGAAGAGAGTGGTAGCCTGAGGAGAATCCAGGAAGATTCCTTGGTACAAAATCAGTCTAAAAGTCAGTGCGTTTCCTGTTTATAAATTGTATCTGTTTAGAAGTTATAATGAGGGAAATTAGCCTATTTACAAATGGCAGTAAAGCAGGTGAAAGTACTAAAAACCTGAGCAATGCAGAGGACTTGTATAAGGAAAACTTTACACCTTCAGTAATACTAGTTAACATTTCTACAGTGTCTCCTCTTCCTAGCCATGGGTCTCAGCACTTTACAGATACAAACTGATCCTCACAGCAGCCTCATAGGAAGGTAGGACTCTTAGCCCCATTTAAAGACAAGGAAAGGTGACAAAGAGAGGCAGGCAGACGGAATTCAAACCCAGAATGGCTGCGTTGGGTCTTTGTTGCTGCACATGGGCTTTCTCTAGTTGTGGTGAGGGGGGGCTACTCTTCGTGGCGGTGCACGGGCTCTAGGCGTGTGGGCTTCAATAGTTGTGGCACGTGGGCTCAGTAGTTGTGCCTCACGGGCTCTAGAGCTCTGGCTCAGTACTTGTGGCACATGGGCTCAGTAGTTGTGGCTTGAGGGCTCTAGAGCGCAGGCTCAGTAGTTGTGGCACACGGGCTTAGTTGCTCCTCGGCACGTGGGATCTTCCTGGCCCAGGGCTGGAACCCGTGTCCCCTGCATTGGCAGGCAGATTCTTAACCACTGCGCCACCAGGGAAGCCCTCCCTCCTCTGAGTTCTTAACAGGGCAACATGTACCGTCTCAGGCGAAAGAGTGAACTGATAGATACAAATCCCAGGCTTTGGTCTTTGAAGTGTTCATCATGTTTCCAGTCTCCAGGTCTTTATTGAGCACCCACTCTGTGCCAGGCCCCCTTCCAGGTCCAGGCATGTGGTGGTGAACGAGATTGACAGGATCCATGCTTTGGGGAGTTTGCACTCTGGTGGAGGAAGGCAGATGCCATGTAAATGATGGAGAAACTACTTACAAGTGAACAGGAAACGTCGTTGTCGTGTTGTACATGGAATTAACATTGGTTGATGTGAAAGATTGGGTGTTTGGGGAAGATCCCATGGAGGAGGTGACGTTTGCAGGTGTGAGTTACCAGAGTAGCCAGACTTGGGAAGAGCAGGTGCATGAACATGCAGGGTGGGAACAGCCATCGCCAAGGACCCGAGGTGGGGGAGGGTCCGTGCCTTTGTAGCAGGGAAGGAAGGCCTGTGTGGCCCGGGTTGGCGGGGAGGGGAGGGGAGCAGACAGACACGGAGGGGGCCAGAGGCCCGATCAGGCTGGGAAGCTGTTGTGTTAGGAAAGGGGGTTGGGCTTTTCAGAGCCCCTCTGGCTGCTCAGTGGAGAATGGTCGACTGCAGGGGTGCAGACGAGAGGTGGAGGAGGTGTTGTCTGGAGCAGTGGAAACGGAGAGACTAGACAGAATTGGGGGTGTTTGAAACGTGAGTCCTCTTTTCTGACAACCAGCTTATGCTTTTCACCTAGTCCATTGTCACTTTTTAGAGTGGTTTATCTTGTGTAAGTAGTCCTGTATTTCTTACCATTCCAGCCCAGTGTGAATGCTCAGAGCTCACTGTGCGTGGGGTTCTGTGCTGCATCTGGTGCAGGCATTCATCAGTACCTCTTCTTGGGACCAGGTTACACTGCTGGTTTGTGTAGAGCCAGGATTTGAACCTGCGTGGGGTGGCCCTACACCCATTTCCCTGGCCAGTGTACTCTACTGCCTCAGGGTATAGCCTGAGAATTTCTCAAGAGACAGAGATTTTAGCCTCCTGGGCCCTAGGAGTAGTTATTGTTTACCCACAATGGGTCACTGATCAGCTGCTCCTTGGACTCAAGAGTAGTTAAGTCCCTTGCCGTGCCCTGGTCGCAGTGCGTGTGTGTGGCCCAGTCCCTGGGGAATGAGAGATGTGGATGACCCCACTCAGGGATGCGCTGAAAGCGGAAAGGATATCATATGCAAGACATTTTAAAACTGTGCAACATAGGGGTCCCTTTCCTGTGGCCGGTGACATCCTCGACCCATATTCTGGGTGTCCCCTCCTGGGTATCCAGGGTGATACCTAGTAATTAGAAGGCTGTAGACGAGTGTGAATTCAGAGCAGAGGGAGGTGGTCCTCGGCGGTGACGTATGTTGCACTGAGGCCTGTGAGCCCCTAAGTCTCTGTTTCTTTCCTCAGAGGATGCTGGGCACGTACTGGCAGGTTTTCTTTTTTCAGTTTAGCTACCTTCTGCTGTTGACACTTCCTCCCTTAAATGTGTCATTACAAATTCACTTCAGGGAGTCTCCATTCCTAGGGGCTTGGAAAGATTTTCTGTGTCCTCCTCTTCTGTAGGAGTTGACTTATTTTATTTATTTATTTATTTATAATTTATTTATTTATGGCTGTGTTGGGTCTTCGTTTCTGTGCATGGGCTTTCTCTAGTTGTGGCAAGCGGGGGCCACTCTTCATTGCGGTGCGCGGGCCTCTCACTGTCGCGGCCTCTCTTGTTGCAGAGCACAGACGCGCAGGCTCAGTAGTTGTGGCTCACGGGCCCAGTTGCTCCGCGGCATGTGGGATACTCCCAGACCAGGGATTGTACCCGTGTCCCCTGCACTGGCAGGCAGATTCTTAACCACGGCACTACCAAGGAAGCCCCGATAATTTCCTGTTAAAATGTGGCAGTGTTCATGAATTAGTCTTTCAAAACTAACAACCCTCGCGCACCCTTGTTTATATATTCCAGGTACCGGTTAGGCACGGAGGATACACGGGTCAAAGGCAGCCCTGGGAGTTGAGACAGGGGACAGAGGGCAGGCCGGGTGGCCACGGGATTCGCGCTGGGGCAGAGGGAAGCCCAGGAAGTGACCTTGGCAGCTGCTCTCAAAGGACCTGTGGAATCAGCCGTGTGAAGGCGAAGGAGAAGGAGGCTGCGGGCAGAGGGAGCCCCTGTGTGCTGCCAGCAGTGGGCCGGGAGTGGCCGGCCGCCATCAGCCCTCTGGAGCTGGCTCAGCACTCAGCTGTAGGGTCTGGGGGGGAGGGGTGTCAGGTAACGTGGCGGCCTGTCACCCGCTTGGCTGACTTGGAGCAGGCTGCTCACCCCTTCCAGACAAGCTGAAAACTACATTGTCCTTGTGACTCGAGCCTTTGATGATTGTGGAGTCACCTTATGTCCAGGAATCCTTTTTTTGTCTTAAAGTCTGTTTTGTATTCTTATAGCTGTAGGAGCCTCCTTTTGGTTAATTGCTTGTCGTATATTTTTCTTTAACTTTTGACTTTTTTGTATCTTTATCTTTTAGATGTGTTTTTTTAAATAGCATCATTTTTTTAAATCAGTCTGTCAGTCTTTGTACTTAACTCAGACACTTGGTCTGTTATGATTGACGTAATTACTGTTATATTTGAGTTTAAATCTACCATCTTACTGTGTTTTTCTATACTGTGTTTGCTGTACCTGATCTGTTGTTTTTTTTTTTTCTCCTCTCTTGGCTTTTTTTGGACTGATAATTTTTATTCTTTTTCTTTCTGTAAAGATGTTTGGGCATTATACACATTATTTATGCTGTAAATTTTTTTAATTTCACTTATTTTGACATAATTTTAGATCTTAAAATAGTTGCAGGAATAATACAAAAGTTCTTCTATACCTTCATCCAGATTCCTCAAATAGTAATATTTTGCTGCACTTGCTTTATCAGTTTCTCTCTCACTCTCTGTTCCCAGCTCCTCTCCTCTTTCTCTCTCCATACACATTTTTTTTTCCTTAACTGAAACCAATTTGCAGACATGATGTTCCTTTACCCCTAAATACTGCAGTACATCTCACAAACAAGAACAGTTTTTTACGTAACCACTGAATCAGGAAATTGACATCAATACAATGCTGTTATTTCATTTACAGGTCTTACTGTGATTTTGCCAATTGTTCCTTTATAGAAAGTTTGGAAATACCGTCCTTTATGGGAGAAGAGTAACTTGAATCATGTGTTGCGATGGGCTGTGCTGGCTCTTTCATCTAACCCGGAACAGTTCCTCAGTCTTCTTTGTCATGACGTGGTGTTTTCGGAGCCCAGGGCGTTCTGTGGAATATTCCTCAGTTTCCAGTTGTTTGCTCCTCCTCCTGATTCATTTCAGAAGTGCTGCATTCTTCCCTGCATCACATCCGGGGCACTCGTGGCTGCTGATGTGAACTTGCCTCACTTGGTGAAGGTGGTGTCTGTGTTCTCTCCCCTATAGTCACTCTCTCTTCCCTTTGTAAGTCAGTATCTGTTGGGAGATACTGAGATGAAATAAATACCTTTTAGTCCTCAAACTTTCACCCACTCATTTAGCCTGCATGGGTGATTCTTGTGTGCGTTTTTATTATGCTAGTTGACAAATGAGTTTTATCTAATTTCATTATTCTTTCTATGTTCATTAGATACCTGCCTGCTGTCGGAAAGCTGTGCCCCACCCCCCATTTTTAAATGTGCTCTGTTGTTTCCTTTTAGACTCTAGTGCAGCTTATGATAGACCTTCTCAGTCTGTGTGTCACTGCTCTCCTCTCTTGCCCATCTGTCTCTCCATACTACTTTCTAGATAATTTCTTCCGGTTTGTCCTTTCGTTTACTAATTCTTCCTAACCTGCTGTTAAAGAGACTTCAGTTGATGTGTTTTTATCATTCCTATAAATTCTTTCTAGTTCTTTTTCAAATATGCTTGCTAAGTTATGTGTCCAAGTCCTTGGCAAGTCATAAGGCTTGCCTTTCTCTCCTTGAATATAATATTTGATTTATAATGAGTGTCCATCAATTGCACTGTCTGTTGGCTACAAGGTTTTCTTTCTGTTGTTTGTTGATTTTCATTGGTTCTTGTTCATGTTGTCTTGTTTTCTGAAAGCTTTATTTTCTTGTGTGGTGGTCACTGTTCTTGAAAAATTCTTCAAAGGAAAAATTTAAGGCGTAGGATAAAGGTACCTTACTCCAAAATACTCTGAAGTATTTTGAAGCAGATTCAGTTCTCATGTTATTTCATCCGTACATCACTAGGCATTAAAAACATACATTTTCTAATATAATTATAATACCACTATTACACCTAACAGAATAATTCTTTGGTATCATGGAATTATTCCATGTTCAGATTTCATTTTCCTTTTTAACATTGGCAAGTTAAAATCAAAATCCAAACAAGGTACACACTTCTTACTGTTACATACTTTAAGTCTCTTTTAATCCAGAGTAACCCATCCTTCTTTCTTTTTTTTCCCCCATTGACTTTTTAAAGATGTGGAGCCATTTGTCCTTTAGAATGTCCTTCATTTTAGATTTATCTCTGTTTCCTTGTGGTCACATTTAACATGTTTTCTGTCACCAGTATTTCTGGTAAACTGAAATTTATCTTTAGAGACTTTAGATTGATTTATTAATGTTTTTGGCAAGAATACTTGATAGTGCTTTGTCTTGTCACCTCAGGAGGCACGTATGTCTCATTGACTCGCTCTAGGTGATGCAAAGATCGATTGGTGGGGTCAGGGGTGGCAGTGTGGTATTGTGAAGTTTCCCATCAGTCCTTCTAATGGTTTCATCAATTATGACCTTCCCCTCGGCCAGTTATTTCACAGCATCTACAAAGTGGTGACTTTCTAACCCTATCATTCTTTCCATTTTTGTAGCAGGAATTCTCTGAAAGAATTTACAGAATCCTTCTCTAAAAAAGAACATTTCTTTATCAACAGAACCATTTGGTTACCCAGAGACACAATTTGTTTAGGGATGGCAGGTCCATGCTTAACTCTTTCTCTTTAATTGCCAGTTTTCACTAAGGAGATGATGCCCTAGTTACATCCATTGGTGACAGCAGTGAGTTTTCATTTGATTTTTTTTCTTTTTGCTAATTTGAGTATGATTAAAAAACTCGTAAATCTTAATACTGTTTACAGTTAGTTTCAATCATTTGCAGTCAGTATTCTTTTAGAGGGTTTCATTGTCCCAGCCTTAGCCAAAGGGAGCCTTTCAGCTTGGCTCTGAGGCTTTTTGGAAAGACTCTGTTAGTCTTAGCTGGCTTCCTGGCTTCCTTGCTTCAGGGCCCAAGAAGATAGTCTCTGCTCATTTGAGTATTTCCCGTCCCAGATCTGGAATCAACCTTTTCTCCAGGAGCCTGTATCTTTTCGTAGGGAGTGTGCTCAGGGACCACAGTTGATACTGGAATGTCATTACTTCTGGGCTGTTTCAGCAGGCAGACCTAGGGATCTTCGGAAAGGAAAAAAATTTATTATTCATGTTGATATTTCCAATTCAAATTACAGAGTTTAAAAGATTTATTTTTTTGAAATTACTCTTTTTTGGGTGGAAGTAACCCAGTTGTTCACTAAGAGATGAATGGATAAACAAAATGGGGTGTGGGTGTGTATGTATATATTCAATCTTAAAAAGAAATGAATTCTGACACAAGCTACAACATGGGTGAACCTTGAGGACATTATTTTCAGTGAAATAAGCCCGTCACAAAAGGACAGATCCTGTAAGGTTCTACTTACGTGAGGTTCTGTTACTGAACCAGGTTTGTTCACCCAACGCGCAGCAAGCCAAATGCTGAGACGCTGCAGTTTGTAGCGGAGAAAGAGTTTATTCACGAGACAGCCAAGTGAGGAGATGGGAGAACAAATGTCGGATCTGTCTCCTCGCAGGTGAGGGACTTGACATATTCACGGGATAAAGAAGCAGGGAGGTCTAAGGTGTGGGGAAGTGATTGGAAGTAGGGAAAAGGTGAGGTAATCAGTGTTCTGTGCAGGCGTATCAGGGTACATGCTTCTTCGTGGGATATGTGTTCAAAAATGGAGACACTTAGCATGATCCGAGGGTGGAGGTTTTGGCCCTCTGACATCAGGCGGTCATTCATCAGACACGTGTGCAGGCCCAGTTTTTAGGGTCAGCGGTCCCAACCGGTCTTGACTGCCTTGAACTGGACAAGAGCTGACTCTAGGTTTCTGGAAATCAGCTTAAGTGCCCATTGATATAGTGACCCATACGTCCGAGGTGTAACCTATAGGGGACAGTTAGTAACTCAGGCAAAGCTTGGTCACTGAGGGCGGGTTCAGGCAGGGGTTTACCAGGCTGTCCCTGGGCTGCTGCTCTGTAAGACGAGCTCGAGAATTCCTGTTAGTCAACACTGTCTGCTAACCCTATGGAACATGGTTTCCGTTCCTAGAGTAGTCAAGATCATAGAAAGTGTGGTCCATGCTGGTTGTCAGGGAGTCGTGGTAGGAGGAGGATGGGAAGTTACTGCTCAGAGGATATAGAGTTTCAGTTCTGCAAGATGAAGAGTTCTGGAGATGAATGTGACTGCTGGGAATGGTTACACAGCACTGCGAAGGTACTGAATTCCAATGAACTGTAAACTTTAAAATGGTTAAGATACTAAGTTTATGTTACGTATTTTATGTTATCACAAGGAAAAATTTTCTAAGATGAGCTGTGACTCTTACCTCACCCAATACCAAAAGATTACCTCAAAATGGAACATAGACTTTAAGAGCAAAAGCTATAAAATTTCTGGAAGAAATCATAGAGGAAAATATTCATGACCTTCTCTTAGGCTAAAGTTCTTAGAGAGCTCTTTCATAGGTTGTGCTTTTTGAGATAGAAATTGGGCCACATCAAGATTAAAACTTTTGAACTTCAAAGTCACCATTCAGAAAATGAAAACACAGTCCCAGACCGGGACTTCAAGTATTTAAAGTCCGGGAGATAGTATTTGCAAATCATGTACCTGATAACAGGGATATATTCAGAATATATGAAGAATGCTTACAACTCAGTAAGAAGACAGACAACCCAATTTAAAACATGGGCAAAGGATTTGAACAGACACTTCACCAAAGAAGATGTATAGATGGCAAGTAAGCACCGGAAAAGATGTTTAACATCATGAGTCACTAGGGAAATAAAATTCATATCATAATGAAGTCCCACTTTATACCCAATGGCTATAACCAAAAAGGCAGACAGTAAGTGTTGACAAGGATGTAGAGAAATTGGAACCACTGTAGACTGCTGGTGGGAATATAAAGTACAGTCGCCTTGTAAAGGTTTCGGCAGTTTCTTTAAAGGGTTAAATGTAAATTTACTGTACAGAGCAGCAGTTTTACTTCTAGGAATTTACCCAAGATAAAGGAAGACATGTTCACACAAAGACTTGTATAGTAGCTCAAAACTAAAAAGAATCTAAATGTGGATTAAGTGGTGAACGTATAGACGAAATGGAACACTATTCAGCAATTAAGGGGCAAACCGCTGGTGTGTGCTGTAACAAGAATAAACCTCCAAAGTGTTGTGCTGAGCGGAAGAAGCCAGACGCAGTACCTAGTGTGGTCCCAGTCGTGTGAAATGTCTGGAACAGGCAGATCTGTGCACAGGAGCAGAGCAGTGGTTGTCTGGGGGTCGGGGGTGAGCGTGGGCCTTGGCTCCAGAGGAATCTGTCTGAGGCAGTAGGAACGCTGTAAACCTGGATGTGTGGACTGTTGCAGAACTTTCAATTAATTAAAAATCATTGAAGTTAAAAAAATTACTCTATATAGAAGCATTATTGAGGTATAATTTATATACCATAAAATTTACCCTTTTAAGGTGTACCTTCAGTCATTTTTAGTATTCACAGTGTTGCCTAAATATCACCGTATCCAATTTCGGAACATTATCATTACTTCCAGAAGAAACCCTGTCCCCATTCACAAGCCACTCTCCATCCCCGCCTTCCCCTATCCCCTGACAGCCATTTAATCTACTTGGGGTGTTCAAGAATTTCCCTATCCTAGACATTTATATAAACAGAATCATGTCAGAGGTGGCCCTGTGTATCTGGCTTCTTTCATTTAGCGTAGTGTTTTCAAGGTAGTTTTGTGTTGGTCTCAGCCTGGCAGGAATGATGCTGTGACACAGAGCGCCTGGGGTGGGGCTCGCCGGGACCCGTGCTGCTTGTGGCAGCCCCACAGACATTTCCCTGACTGGAGCCAGCGTCACGGCTGGACCAGCCCTTGTGGTTCTTACTGTGACTGCAAGGCGCCTCTCATCAGCAACCATCGGGGAACTCTGAAAACATAAGGTTTACTACTCACAGACCCTGCGGGGTACGTGGCACACCGGGGGCCACACAGCAGAGAGAAGGAGAGGACGAGAATGCGGACCTGGGGTTCTGCCTTTACTGGGGTCAAGGGGGGGTGAGGTTCTGCCTTTATTATTGGGGTCAAGGGGGGGTTGCAGGTTCATTCTTTATTGGTGAATTTAAAATAAGGCTGAGAATTCAGGCACTGGAAGGGAAGAGCAGGGTCACTCAAGTGAGCAGTTATCTAGGTCACCCAGGGCTTTCTGGGAGGAGAACGTCAGGTGGGGCGGCCTGTCTCCTTATCTAGCTGTGTGGCTGGCAGTGCGTTTATCTAAGACGGATGACTTTGAAGTGGTGCCTCAGAAATCAGAAGCTTTCAGTACGATCAGGCACTTGCATTACAGTCAACAAAAGCTAATTGTCAGGTACCTATAGTACAAAAGTTCATCATGTAGCATTTTTCGGTGCTTCATTCTTTCTTATGGCTAAATAACATGCCTTTGTATGTATAGATCACATATGATTTATCCCTTCATCCATTGATGGGTATTTGGCTATTAGGAATCAGGCTGTTAGAGCCATTTGTGTGCAAGCGTTTCTGTGGATGTAGGCTTTTAATTCTGTTGAGCAGATAGATAAGAATGGGATCGCCGGCTAATACAGTAATTCTGGCTTTAACACTGAGGAGCTGCCAAGCTGGGTCCAAAGTGGCTGCTCCATTTTACATTCCCACCAGCTCTGCATGAGGGTTAAAAGCTTTACTCTTGCAACTTTTTGTCATGTGCTAGATATCTTTGTTCTTAAAAAGAGTGATATAACTGTCATGTCCTATAGCATACATAAGACGGTTTTAAAATAACAATTTGTTACCATTAACAAGGGTGCTAAATGAGGTTCAGTCTGTCTTTGTAGCCCATTTTATCCAAAGAATGCACAGTTAAATACCGCATGTTAAGTCAGTTGGTAAAATGATTGTTGTAGTTTTGTTTCCAATTGTATAAATAAATGTATTTGTTGACATTTATTTTCAATGTTAGGGATTGCCCTCCCTCCTCTTTTAGATCATGTGAAATATTTACGTGATTCAAAGTAGAAAGTGTGTAGCGTCATTCAGACAAGCCTCCATCCCTCCTGCTCTGTCCCTTCCCGCCCCCGGAGGGAGCCATTTTACAGTTCCTAGTTCATCCTCTCAGTGATTCTTTTGGAAATACAAGCAAACACACACACACACATACCTGACCCGACCCAACGCTAAGCCTTGTCAGGAAGCCTTTCTTCTGCCTCTAGCCCTGTGTTTCCTGGAGCTCAGCATGCCTGTATCCTAACATGCTTCTCTCAGTTTTACCCCTTGTATTTTGTTGTTATAATAGCTTCTGGAATGAGCATCCTCTGGACCCTTCCCCCTGACTGCCGAGTGCCTTTCTCTCTTCCCTTTTCTCTCCTTCCCCTCTCATTCTCAGAATCTCTTTTCTCTTGTCCCTCTCTTTGCCTGAATCTTTGTTTTCTCACTTCTTGTGCTGATCAATTTGGGCTCCATTTCCAGCAGCTTCCCCTCGCAGTGAAGGCCCGTCCTTGTAGAAGGGGCGGTTTGCCCATTATTTCTCAGACCCTCGTGTTCCTAGGTGACCACAGTGCTGTTAGGTCACTTAGCGACTTTGGGAATGTCTTTTTTAGTCACCTGCAACTCTGAGCCTGAGACGCTCAGATTCCCCTCGGGAGGTGCTCTCCTATTGGGGGTGACTTTGGAGATCGGCAGCATGTGGCCCCCGGTCCCCCGTCCCAGTTCTGCAGTTAGGTCACATCTGCCTGGATCCTGGGTTTGTGAGGAACCCTGTCACCTGGGTCCATTTGTCTGTCTGTGGACATCTCTGGGCTTCTTCTTTTGCTATTCTGGTAGGCCACTTTTGTTTTTATTTGGAGATTAAAAGACTACACTGTTCCCCTGATCTCATCCTACTCTCAATGTTTAACAACAAAAGTAAGACTCAGCGAGAGAGATGAAGTGAATTGTTCACGGACATCCAGATATTGAGAGAAGAAGCTCTACTGAGACAGACTGTTTTGTCCACAGCCCATTTCTCGTGTACGTCGCCTCCAGCAGGGTCGTTCCCTCCTTACCATCTGGCGTCATGTTCTTCTTGAGTGTCTGCCCGGAGTTGTTTAAATCTCTGGGTGGTTACCGCACTTTCGGGGATCCTGGGGGCCTGTGCAGAGTCTGGGCGGGGCGGGGGGCTGTGGTTGTGTGCTGGGTTCCCCACTTCGTTTCCTCTCACTTGTGCCCCCCAAGCCGCCCTGACCACAGTCCGCAGAGCCCCCAGTCCAGCCTGGGTGAGCACGTTCACCAGCAAAGGAGACCGAGGTTGGGGCCCAGAGGAAAAGTGCTCGCAAAAGTGAGCTTGCTCTTGGGTCTGCAGGTCCCACCTCTGCAGGAGCAAGAGAGCACATGCGATGGCACCAGAAAGCTCCAGGGGGAGGAATCCATCCTGGGTCAAGAAACCCCTGACCAGAGGCCTCTCCCTGGAGGACCCCGGCAGAGGCACAAGAGTCCCGGGACAGAGCAGATCCTAGAGTGGCTGTTTATTTCCCAGGAGCAGCCGAAAGCGAAGAAGACCTGGGTGAGTTACTGGTTTGTTCATTTCCACTTCTTTTCTTTATTTCTTTTTCATTTTTTTGGTGGGGAGAGGGATGGAGGTCCTCAGGTGGGAGGTCGTGTAAGGTCCCTGAGATCCCTGTTTCCTGGTTTCCCCAGACTCAATTTTCAGCTCCTTTTCCACACACACCCCCCAATTTTTTTTAATGGATATTGTTCTGTTTAAATGTGTTTACAAACTGTGTATTGTTTCTGGTGTGAATGCATTTTTAATTTATGTTGGTGGCGTATACGCATGTGTATCCTGCTGTATTGCTTATATTTTTCGTTAAGCACCGTCCTCTTGTATGGCCGTCAGCAGTGTCTTGGTGTCCACTTGCCTCACGTTCTCTGCCAGCTCTTAATTACTGTTGTTCTTTTTGTTTGAGCCATTCAGGTATGGTGGTGTCTCTGTATGGGCTTACTTTGCATTTCCTGCTAGCATGCTTTTTGGACATTTTGTTACCTTTTGTGGGTGTTTTCTGTCTGTTTCTTATTGACAGAAAGGAGTTATTTATTTTCTGGAAGCTTACCAGAAATGCTGTTTCAGGCTGCACCTCAGTCCTGTTATATCAAGACTTTTCATCTTAACAAGATTCAGTGATTCATGCACATTGAAGTTTAAAGCAAACTTGATACCAAATCCATATTTACCTGGGGTGCTTCTCTCACCTCCAGTATTTTGTTATGACAGTTTTCAAACGCAGGGCAAAATCGAAAGGATTTTGCAGTGAACATCTGTATACTCATCACCTTGAATTTACCTTTAACATTTTACTGTACTTGCTTTATCACATTATCCATCTTTCCATCCCTCTGCATCTCTTACCCCATCTTATTTTTGCTGTATTTCTTAATATATTTTAGACATCAGCATGCTTCCCTCTAAATACTTCAGTATGCACAGCATTAACTGTTGTTCAGTGTTTGTTTACAAGCTGGGTTTTTTTTCCCCTGTCTTGCCTTTTCATTCTGTTAATTAATGCTGCCTTTTGATGAACAGCTACTTCTAATTTTTACTTAATTTAGTTTCTAAATTTTTTCTTTTATTACTGGTGTTTTTTGTGTCCAATCTAAGAACGTTTTTTGTTATCCAGAGCTCATGAAGACAGTTTTCTTTGCTCACATTTACCTTTCACATGTAGATTCACAATACATCTAGAATTAATATTTATGTTTAGTGTTAGTAGGAGTCAAGCTTTATTTTTTTCATCAAGTTGCCTAATTGCCCCAGTGCCACTGAAGTGATTGACCTCTACCTATGGCTCTGCGGTGCCACCTTGTCATATATCAGGCGTCCATAAATATAGTTTGGTTTCACAACTCTTTATTCTGTTTCATTGGCCTACTTTTCCATCCTTATGCCAGTTTCACACTGTCTTGATTTATAATAAGTCTTGATATCTGGATGCTTCCAGTTTTTGGTGATTATGAATGCTGTCAACACTCACGTGTGTGTTTTTGTGTGGACATGAGTTTTCATATCAGTTGGGTAAATACCTAGGAGCATGATTGCTGGATTGTATGGCGATTCTATGTTTAGCTTTGTAAGAGACTGTCTTCCAGAGTGCCTTGCAGTTTTGCATTCCCACTTGCAGTGAATGAGCGTCTCTGTTCCTCATCCTGACCAGTTGTTGGTGTTGTCAAGTTGTTAAAAATTTTGCCATTCTAATAGATGTGAGGTGATATTTCACTGTAGTTTTAAGTTGCATTTCCCTAATGGCTAGGTAGTGGTATTGAGTATATTTCTATGTGTTTTATTCTTTCTATATCTTTGGTGAAGTATCTGTTTTCTTGTCATTGATTTTTTTTAAATTTAATATTAAACAAAAATTTTATTGGCGTATAGTTGATTTACAATGTTGTGTTAGTTTCAGGTGTACAGCAAAGTGAATCAGTTATACATATATCTACTCTTTTTAATTTAATTTTTTTTTAAGATTTTTTTTTGATGTGGACCATTTTTTTTTAAGTCTGTTGAATTTGTTACAATATTGCTTCTGTTTTATGTTTTGATTTTTTTTTTTTTTTTTGGCCCTAGGCATGTGGGATCTTAGCTCCCCAACCGGGGATTGAATCCGCACCCCCTGCATTAGAAGGTGAAGTCTTAACCACTGGACCCCCAGGGAAGTCCCTCCATTCTTTTTTAGATTCTTTTCACATATGGGCCACTACAGAGTATTAAGTAGAGTTCCCTGTGCAGTAGGTTCTTATTAGTTATCTATTTTATATATACTAGTGTGTATATGTCAATCCCAATCTCCCAGTTTATCCTTCCTCCCATCCCCTGGTACCATAACTTTGTTTTCTACATCTGTGACTCTGTCTCTGTTTTGTAGATAAGTTCATTAGTACCATTTTTTTAGATTCCACGTATAAGCAATATCATATGATATTTGTCTTTCTTACTTCACTGAGTATGACAATCTCTGGATCCATCCATGTTGCTTCAAATGGCATTATTTTGTTCTTCTTTATGGCTGAGTAATATTCCATTGTATATATGTACCGTATCATTAAAAAAAAATTTTTTTAATTCTTTATCTTATTTATTTTTTCTTGAGAGGGCAGAAGCCAAACTTACTGAGTTTGATGGGCATGACATTAAGATATTACATACGGCTTTTCAGAATTTGGGGCTACAAAATCATGCTTTCTTATTCTTTTTTTAAAAAAATATCATTATTGAAGTATAATTGCTTTACAATGTGGTGTTAGTTTCTGCTGTATAACAAAGTGAATCAGCTATATGTTTACATATATCCCCATATCCCCTCCCTCTTGAGCCTCCCTCCCTATCCCACCCATCTAGGTCGTCACAAAACATCGAGCTGATCTCCCTGTGCTATGTAGCAGCTTCCCACTAGCCATCCATTTTACATTTGGTAGTGTATATATGTCAGTGCTACTCTCTCACTTCATCCCAGCTTCCCCTTACCCCCGCTGTGTCCTCAAGTCCATTCTCTGTCTGCGTCTTTATTCCTGCCCTGCCACTAGGTTCATCGATACCATTTTTTGAGATTCCATATATGTGCGTTAGCATGCGGTATTTGTTTTTCTCTTTCTGACTTACTTCACTCTGTATAACAGTGTCTAGGTCCATCCACCTCACTGCAAATAACTGAATTTGTTCCTTTTTATGGCCAAGTAATATTTCATTGTATATATGTGCCACATCTTCTTTATCCATTCATCTGTCAGTAGACATTTAGGTTGCTTCCATGTCCTGGCTCTTGTAAGTAGTGCTGTAGTGAACATTGTGGTACATATGTCTTTTTGAATTATGGTTTTCTCAGGGTATATGCCCAGTAGTGGGATTGCTGGGTCATATGGTAGTTCTGTTTTCAGTTTTTTAAGGAACCTCCATAGTGTTCTCCATAGTGGCTGTATCAATTTACATTCCCACCAACAGTGCAGGAGGGTTCCCTTTTCTCCACACCCTCTCGAGCATTTATTGTTTGTAGATTTTTTGATGATGGCCATTCTGACCAGTGCGAGGTGATACATCACTGTGGTTTTGATTTGCATTTCTCTAATGATTAGTGATGTTGAGCATCTTTTTATGTGTTTGATGGCAATGTGTATGTCTTCTTTGGAGAAATGTCTATTTAGGTCTTCTGCCCATTTTTGGATTGGGTTGTTTGTTTTTTTGATATTGAGCTGCATGAGCTGCTTGTATATTTTGGAGACTAATCCTTTGTCAGTTGCTTTGTTTGCAGATATTTTCTCCCACTCTGAGGGTCGTCTTTTCGTCTTGTTTATGGTTTCCTTTGCTGTGCAAAAGCTTTTAAGTTTCATTAGGTCCCATTTGTTTATTTTCGTTCTTATTTCCATTACTCTAGGAGGTGGGTCAAAAAGGATATTGCTGTGATTTATGTCATAGAGATACCACATCTTCTTTATCCATTCCTCTGTTGATGGACACATAGGTTGCTTCCACATCCTGGCTATTGTAAATAGTGCTGCAGTGAACATTAGGGTGCATGTATCTTTTCAAATTGTGGTTTTCTGTGGGTATATGCCTAGGAGTGGGATTGCTGGGTCATATGGTAGTTCTATTTTTAGTTTTTTAAGGAATCTCCATACTGTTCTCCATAGTGGTTGTACCAATTTCCATTCCCACCAACAGTGTAGGAGGGTTCCCTTTTCTCCACATCTTCTCCAGCATTTATTGTTTATAGATTTTTTTGTTGTTGTTGTTTGTTTATAGATTTTTTGATGATGGCCATTCTGTGACTGGTGGGAGGTGATACCTCATTGCAGTTTTAATTTGTATTCTCTAGTAATTAGTGATGTTGAGCATCTTTTCATGTGCTTTTTGGCCATCTGTTGTCATGGATTTTTAAGAATTCTTTGTTATTCTAGATTTAAATCCTTTATAAGAAAAGTGATTTGAAAATATTTTCTCCCAGTGTCTGGTTTGTGTTTTCATTTCCATGACACCAACTTTCACAGAGCACAATGTTTTAATTTTGATAAAGTTTATTTTCTGAATTTTAATTTTTTAAAATGAGTTTTGCTTTTGGTGTCATATCTAAAATTTAATTGCCCAAACAAAAGTGCACAAATTAAAAAAAATTTTTCTCTGGAATTTGTAAAGTTTTAGTTTTCACATTTAAGTCTGTGATCCATTTTTAGTTAATTTTTGTATACAGTGTGGGGTATGTGTTAAGGTTCATTTTTTATGTGTATGGATGTGCAAGGGTTCCAGCACCCTTTGTTGAAAAAGGTGATCCTTTCTCCATTGAATTGCTTTTGTGTTTTTATGAAAAAAAAATTTTTTTTTCAAGAGACAGTGTTTATATGGGTCTATTTCTAGGCTCTCTTTTCTGTTCCATTGATTTTTATGTCTGATCTTTTACCAGTATCATGCTTTCTTGCTTTTATAGGAAGTCTTAAAGTGGGCTAGTGGGAGTGCTGCACCTTTGTTCTTCAGAATTGTTTTGGCTGTTCTAGTTTTTTGCCTTTCTGTATTAATTATAGAATACCTTGTGGATAGCTACAAAAAAAGCTTGTTAGGACTTTGATTGGAATTACAGTGAATCTATGAGTCAAATTAGGGAAAACTTACATCTTAACAATACTGAGTTTTCCAATCCATGAACACACTATAGCTTTCCATGTTTTAGATCTTTGATTTTTTTAACCACTGTTTGTATTTTGGAGCATACGTATTTCTGCACACATATTTTCTTTTATCATCTTAACCATTTTAAGTGACAATTCAGTGGTATTAAATACATTCATAACATTGGCAGTCATAATCACCATATCCGTCTCCACAGCACTCTTCCTCTTGAAAAACTGAAGCTCTATACCATTAAACAATAACTCCCAATTCCCCACTCCCCATAACCCCTGGCAAGCGCCACTCTACTTTCTGTCTCTGATTTTGACTACGCTAGTTACCTCATATAAGTGGAATCATACAGTAATTGTCTTTTTGTGACTGGCTTATCTCCCTTGACATAATGTTCACAAGGTTCATCCTTGTTATAGCATACTGCGAATTTTCTTCCTTTTTAAAGCTGAATAATAATTTGTTGTATGTATATACCTCATTTTGCTTATCCATTCATCCATCCATGGACACTTGGATTGCTTTCATGTTTTAGCTACTGTGAATATTAACGTTGCTATGAACATGGATGTAGAAATACCTCTTTAAGACCCTGCTTTCACTTCCTTTGGGGATATACCCAGAGATGAAATTGCTGGACCATATGGTAATAATAATTTTTAATTTTTTGAGGAGCCACCAAACTGTTTTCCACAGCAGCTACACCATGTTGTATCCCCAACCAGCGGTGTACAAGTGTTCCCATTATTCCACATCCTCGCCAACCTTTGTTATTTTTATGGTTTTTGATAGCCATCCTAATAAGTGTGAGCAGAAACTCATTATAGTTTTTTTTTTAAATTAATTTATTTGGCTGTGTTGGGTCTTCGCTGCTGCATGGGCTTTCTCTAGTTGTGATGAGCGGGGGTCACTCCTCGTTGCAGTGCACGGGCTTCTCACTGCAGTGGCCTCTCTCGTTCAGAGAGTGGGCTTTAGGTGCGCGGGCTTCAGTAATTGTGGCACATGGGCTCAGTAGTTGTGGTTCCTGGGCTCTAGAACACAGGCTCAGTAGTTGTGGTGCACAGGCTTAGTTGCTCTGTGCCATGTGGGATCTTCCTGGCCCAGGGCTTGAACCTGTGTCCCCTGCATTGGCAGGCAGATTCTTAACCACTGCGCTGCCAGGGAAGTCCCTCATTGTAGTTTTGATTTGCATTTTTGTTATGATTAGTGATGTTCAGCATCTTCATGTGCTTATTGGCCATTTGTATATCTTCTTTGGGGAAATGTCTATTCAAGTCCTTTGATTACTTTTGAATAGGTTGTTTTTTGTTGAGTTTTAGTTCTTTATATATTCTAGATATTAATCCCTTATAAGATACATGACTTGCAGATATTTTCTCCCATTTTGGGAGTTGCCTTTTTACTATGTTGATGTTGTGTTTTGATGCAAAAATTTTTTTAATTTTCATGAAGTTCAATTGGTTGGTTTTTCTTTTGTTGCTTGTACCTTTTGTGTCATTTTCAAGAAATCATTGCCAAATCTAACATTGTGAAGCTTTTGCCCTATGTTTCCTTCTTATATAGTTTTAGGTCTTACATTTACATCTTTGATCCATTCTGAGTTAATTTTTATGTAGTGTTAGATGAGGGTCCAACTTCATTTTTTTTTCATGTGGATATCCAGTTTTCCCAGTAGTATTTGTTGGAAAGACTTTCCCCATAAATGGTCTTGGAACCATTGCCAAAAATCATTTGACCATATATGCAGGGGGTTATTTCTGGGCTCTGTTCTATTCCATTGTCACCTTTATGTCAGTACCACATTGTTTTGATTACTGTAGCTTTGTAGTAAGTTTTTTTTAAATGTTTATTTATTTATTTGGCTGCATTGGATCTTAGTTGCGGCATGCAGGATCTTCATTGTGACATGCAGGATCTTTTTGTTGTGGCATGCAGTCTTCTCCAGTTGCAGTGTACAGGCTTCTCTCTAGTTGTGGTGCGCAGGCTTCAGAGTGTGCGGGCTCAGTAGTTGTGGTGTGCTGGCCTTGTTGCCCCACAGCATGTTGGATCTTAGTTCCCTGACCAGGGATCGAACCCTCATCCCCTGCATTGGAAGAAGGATTCTTAACCACTGCACCACCAGGGAAATCCTGTGTAGTAAGTTTTAAAATCAGGAAGTATGAGTCCTCCAGCTTTGTTCTTTTTCAAGATTGCTTTGGCTATTCAGGGTCCCTTGAGCTTCCATATGCATTTTAGGGTGGGTTTTTCTATTTTTGCAAAAAACATCGTCGGAATTTTATTAGGGATTGCATTGAATATGTAGATCACTTTGGGTAGTGTTAACATTTTAATATTAAGGAACATAGGGTATGTTTCTGTTTATTTATGTGTTCTTTAATTTCTCTCAGTAAGGTTTTCAGTTTTCATTCTACAAGTCATTTACCTCCTAGGTTCAGTTATTACTTTTTGATGATGCTATAAATGGAATCATTTTCATAATTTGCTTTTCAGATTGGTCATTGTTAGTGTATAGAAATGCACCTGATTTTGGTGTGTGACTTTGTATCCTGTTATTTGCTGAATTCATTTGTTCTAACTAGGTTGTGTGTGTGTGTGTGTGTGTGTGTGTGTGTGTGTGTGTAATCTTTAAGATTTTCTATATATAGGAAGACATTGTCCATGAACAGAGATAATTTTACTCCTTTTCTAATTTAGATGCCTTTTATTTCTTTTTCTTGCCCAATGGCTCTGGCAAGAACTTGAAGCACTATGTTGAATAGAAGTGGAGAAAGAAGGCATTCCTTTTTTAAAAAAAAAATATTTATTTGGCTGCATCGGGTCTTAGTTGCAGCACATGGGATCTTTCATTGTGGTGTGCAGCCTTCTCTCTAGTTGTGGTGTGTGGACTCTAGAGTGTGTGGGCTTAGTTACCCTGCAGCATGCAGGATCTTAGTTCCCTGAACAGGGATTGAACCCATGTCCCCTTCATTGGAAGGCAGATTCTTAACCACTGGACCACGAGGGAAGTCTTGAAAGCAGGCATCCTTGCATCATTCCTGATCTTAGAAGAAAAGCTTTTAGTCTTTCATCATTGAGTATGATGTTCACTGTGTGTTTTTAAGATGTAGGTTTTATTATGTTGAAGTACTTTCCTTCTATTTCTACTTTGTTGAGTGTTTTGATTATGAAAGAGTGTTGAATTTTGTCAGATCCTTCAATTGAGGTAATCTGCATCGAGATAATCATTTTTTTAACTTCATTCTGTTAGTGTGATGTATTGCATTGAGCAATTTTCAAATGTTGAACCATCCTTGCATTCCGAAAATAAATCCCATTGGTCATGGTGTATGATCTTTTTAATAAGCTGTTGAATTTGATTTGCTATTATTTTGAAGATTTTTGCATCTATGTTCATGAGGAATATTAGTTTATAGTTTTCTTACAGTGGCTTTGTCTGGATTTGGTATCAGAGCCTTAGGAAGTGTTCCCTCCTCTAGGTTTTTGGAAAAGCTTGAGAAAGATTGATGTTATTACTTCTTTAAATATTTGTTAAAATTCACCAGTGAAGCCTGGGCTTTTCTTCTTTGGGGGAAGATTTTTGATTACAGACCCAATCTCCTTACTAGTTATAGATCTGTTCAGATTTCCTATTTCTTTGTGATTTGATCTTAATAGAAACACAAATGGAATTCATTCCTTTCCACTATGTTATCCAATTTGTTGACATATAATTGTTCATAGTACTTGCCAATAATCATTTTTATTTTTGTAGAATCAGTACTAATTTCCCCACTTTCATTCTTGATTTTAGTAATTCTAGTCTTCTCTCTTTTTTTTTTTTTTTCCCTCAGTCTAGCTACCTGAAGGTTTATCAAAATTTGTTTATCTTTTCAAAGAACTAAGCTCTGGTTTCATTGATTTTTTTTCCTATTGTTTTTCTAGTTTCTATTTTGTTTGTATTCTAATCTTATTTCCTTCTTTTTGCTACCTTTGTGTTTAATTTGTTCTTTTTCTGTTTCCTTAAGTTGTAAAGTTAGATTATTGATTTGAGATGTTTCTTGTTTTAAATATGTTTGGTTTTTTTGAAGATGTTGGGGGTAGGAGTTTATTAATTTATTTATTTTTGCTGTGTTGGGTCTTCATTTCTGTGTGAGGGCTTTCTCTAGTTGTGGCAAGCAGGGGTCACTCTTCATCGCGGTGCACGGGCCTCTAACTATCGCGGTCTCTCTTGTTGCGGAGCACAGGCTCCAGACGCGCCGGCTCAGTAGTTGTGGCTCACGGGCCTAGTTGCTCCGCGGCATGTGGGATCCTCCCAGACCAGGGCTCGAGCCCGTGTTCCCTGCATTAGCAGGCAGATTCTCAACCACTGCGCCACCAGGGAAGCCCCTAAATATGTGTTTTTAACTGTAAAATTTTCCCTTAACACTGCTTTTGCTGCATCCCAACAACTTTATGTTGTGTTTTGTTTTCATTCATGTCTAAGTATTTACTAATTTCCCTTTTGATTTGTTTGATCCATTGGTTGTTTAAGACCATGTTGTTTAATTCCCACAAATTTGTGAATTTTCCCTTTTTTTCTGCTGCTTTTAGTGATTTTTAACTTCATCCTATGTGGTCAGAGAAGATACTTTGTATGATATTTATCTTTTAAATCTATTGAGATTTAATTTGTGGCCTAACATATGGTCTGTCCTGGAAAATGTCTCATGTGTACTTGAGAAGAATGTATATTTTGTTCTTGGGTAGAATATTCTGTATATGTCTGTTAGAGGTAGTTTATTTAAATTCTGTTTCCTTACTTATTTTCTTTCTGATTGTTCTATGCATTATCGGGAGTGGGATATTGAAGTTTCCAACTATTATTATAAAACTATTTATCCCTTCAATTATGTCAGTTTTTGTTTCATGTATTTTGATGATTTGTTATTAGGTGCAACTGTTTATAATTTTCTATCTTCTAGCTGTGCTGAAACTTTAATAATATGTAATTTCCTTCTTTGTCTCTTACAACCTTTTTGATTTGTCTGATGTTAGTATATCCACCCCTGCTCTACTTCGGTTACTACTTGCATGGAATATCTTTATCCATCTTTTCACTTTTGATCTGTTTGTGTCTTTGGATCTAAAGTGAGTTTCTCATAGACAGCATATTTGAATCATGTTTCTTAATCCATTTTGCCAAACTCTGTCTTTTCACTGGAGAGTTTTATTGATTTACACTTATAGTAATTACTCCTAAGGAGGGATTTATTTCTGTCATTTTGCTGTTTTCTTTATACCTTATAGCTTTTTGGTCCTTCAGTTCCTGCAATCACTGTCTTTTGTGATTAGTTGAATTTTTATAGTGAAATGTCTAAATTCCTTTCTCATTTGCTTTTTGTGTAAGTTTTATAACTATTTTCTTTGTGGTGGCCATGGGATTACATTTAACTTCCTAAAGTTATAGCATTCTGATTTGAATTTATACCAGCTTAACTTCAATAACATACAAACACTATGCTCTTTTACAGCTCTGTCCCACCGCTTTTGATTGCTGATGTCTCAGAGTTACATCTTTATACATTGTGTGCCCCGAAATGTAAACTAATAATTATTTCAAATGCATTTGTCTCTTATAATTATGTAGAGAATGAAATGTAGAGGCACAAATATACTACCATTATAATTACCCAGATATTTACCTTTATTCAGATCTTTATTTCTTCAAACAGCTTCAAAATATTGTCTAGTGTTCTTCTATTTCACATACATGACTCCCTTGAGCATCTCTTGACAAGCAGGTCTAGTGGTAGCAAACTACCTTTTGTTCTTCTGGGAATGTCTTCATTTCTACCTCACTTTTTACTTACTTAATTAATTTATTTTTGGCTGCGTTGGGTCTTCATTGATACATGTGGGCTTTCTCTAGTTCTGGCGAGTGGGATCTACTCTTCATTACAGTGCACATGCTTCTCATTACTGTGGCTTCTCTTGTTGCAGAGCATGGGTTCTAGAGTGCAGGCTCAGTAGTTGGGGCCCACAGGCTTAGTTGCTCCATGGCATGTGGGATCTTCCTGGGCCAGGGCTCGATCCCGTGCCCCCTGCATTGGCAGGTGGATTCTTAACCACGGCGCCACCAGGGAAGCCCTCTACCTCACTTTTGAAGCACAGTTTTGTCAGATACAGGATTCTTGGCTGGTAGTTTATTTTTCTTTTAGCTCTTTGAATATATGGGTTTATTGCCTTTTGGTCTCCAAAGGTTCTGATGAGAAATCTATTTATAATCTTACTGAGGAGCCCTTGTAGGAAACAAGTCATTGCTTTCTTGATGCTTTCAGGGTTCTCTCTTTGTCTATTGAAAATTTGAGCATGTGTGTTTCTTTGAGTTCATTGTTTTTGGAGTTTGTTTAGATTCTTGGATGTTTATATTCATGTCTTCATCAAATTGGGAATTTCATTTTCAAATTTGGTGTCCATTTTTGAAAATCTTAGCCATTCTAGATGTGTAATGGTGTCTCACTGTTTTAATTTGCAATTCCCTAATGATATATGATGTTGAGCATCTTCTCATACGCTGATTTACCATCGGTGTATCTTCATGTTCAGATCTGTCGCCCCACACTGTGGTTGCTACTTACAGCTGTTGCCTTTTTTATTTCACGAAATTTTAACGTCTTCTCTTCAGTGGTACCTCCTGGTGCATTCAAGCAGCATTGCTTGCTTCCCCCTTTGTGCCCATGTTCTCTGCATGTTCTTTTCTCATAGCATCTTTGACTGCCTGTTACATTTTTATGGGTTTAATCTTTGCTGTTCTCTGCAATGCTGAACACTTCTGTCTTTCATCCATTTTATATTACCTGCTCCTAGTTGAATACCTGGCACATGGTATTCTTATATGCTGAAAGACAGGTTAACTGATTTAATGCATATTGATGGGATATTTTCAGTAAACGTTTGCTTTTCTCCCAAAGTAGAATGTAAATAATGGACACCCTTAGCAGCCTTTTGTTTACTACAAACTCAGTAAAATGATTTGCAACTGAATGGAGATATGCTGTTTCAGGGACCATTGTCATTCATGGATGTGTTTGTGGACTTTACCTGGGAGGAGTGGCAGCTGCTGGACCCAGCTCAGAAGCACCTGTACAGGAGTGTGATGTTGGAGAACTATAGCAACCTGGTGTCCCTGGGTAAGTACCACTTCCCTGAAAGGAGTGTGTGTCATCTCCAGGCTTCCCCTTCTTGGGTGCTGAAAGCTGGGGCACTTTCGTAAAATGCTTGGTGATTTGCGGCTTATATTTAGAGGCCAGATTTTCTTATTCTCCCTTTGGCATCAGAAGCTGCTGGTTGAATGATGTTCACTTTGCCAAAGTGCAAAAGGGCAGCTTCATCACGCCGCCTCTAAACCGAGTCTTCCCCATTCTGCTGAATCCCTGGGTCCTAGGCAGTTTTGGGCCAGGTTGTCTGTAATTTTCTATTCACAGGGTATCAACACACCAAACCAAATATCATTTTCCAGTTGGAACAAGAAGAGCTGTGGATGATGCAAATTCCAAGTGAGGGCCATATGGGTGAGTCGTCAGAACATTTAGATCTTTTCCTCCTTAGAATTGGTGAGTTCTGACATGATGTTCCCTTTGTGTTTGTACTTTTGGGTCATTTGTAACCATTGTCTCTTAGTTAATCTCCTCTGTGGCATTCTCAGCTTCCTTCTTACTTTCCCGTGGTGATAGATGCATTTCATTACGCATTTAAGCAAGCTTTTCCTCTTTACCTCTTTTCATGTGACTTTCACACCCCTTCTACTTTTTTTCTATTTTTCTAAAATTACTTACATTCATATTCAACACAGTTCCAATTTCCTTCTCCTTGAAACCTACGTGTTAGGAGATTCTACCCTTTCTGCTTCTCCTTCCTAATGGCTTTGTCATCACTGTTCTTTCTGAGTGTATTCCTGCATCATTTGATAATATCAGTTCTCTTGCCTGAAGCCTTTCCCCCACGCCTTACCCAAGTGAACCCCATGGAACCCACTCTCACACTGCACGACACAGTGCTTATTCTCCTCATGCTTTACTGCCCTCGCATGCTCTTTCCTCTGAGTCCAAAGGGGTCTTTCTTGTATTCCCCACTTTCCTCGTATATTGTAAGTTTTAAAAGACTTCCACTCTGAAGATTTACGCTTTTTCTTTCTGTATTGGTGACTGACAGCCCCATCCCTCTTTCATCTGCCCTTTGGTACTGGGTTTGATTGTTCCACCGGGCATCTTCCCTGCATGGGCCACTCCCTTGTCTCATTTTTCAGAAACTGGAATTGGAATGTCTCTTCTGCTGCCCCATAGCTGTATGATATCTTCTTCTCACCTTCCTGTTTGTTAGTTCTGCTGTGCTCCTGGTTCTTCTTCCTGGCACTGGGACGTGAGCCTAAATATCCTTTTTATGCTGTTCTCGTCACTAGTCTTGCTATAATCTGTTAGTATTTTGGTCCTTCAAAAATAAGTCTTTTAAGGCCTCCATCTTCTCAATTCCCACCTCCTTCTCATTGGGAATGAGATAATTCCCAATATTATCTTGTTTTTCTTTTTTTTATTGGGTATACCACACGGCTTATGGAACCTTAGTTCCCTGACCAGGGATTGAACCCGGTCCCTTGTTAGTGAAAGCATGGTGTCCTAACCACTGGACCACCAGGGAATTCCATTATTTCATTTCTTGCTTATTCTACTTATTAGCAAAATTTATACCTTTTACTCTTTTTATACTGTTCATCCTGATGTTACTGTCAGATATATTTCCCTAAGCAACTATGTATTCCATCATAAGTGTGGCAGGATAAATCAACAGTTAATCTTTGTATTATTAGGATGGTTTCAGCTGCAATTTTTGATTAGTCCTAAATCAAACTATTTAGGCAGAAGTGATTTATTACCACACATCACAAAATGTCCTGATGTGGGAC
The DNA here is from genome assembly GCF_937001465.1 of Orcinus orca. NCBI lineage: Eukaryota > Metazoa > Chordata > Mammalia > Artiodactyla > Delphinidae > Orcinus > Orcinus orca. The sequence continues at coordinate 89,488,993 of NC_064573.1, forward strand.
TGCTTGACTTACTAAATCCCCAAACGTCTATCTCTGCCTCGCCATTCTAACTATGTCAGTATTTCTCAGATTTCCTCCCCTCATGGTCACCAGATGCCTCTTACAGTTCCAGCCAACACCTGCAGGTATACCAGTGGGCAGTGGAATAAGAAAGACTGTTTCTTCCCACATGGTCCTTTTAATTAGGCATTAAAATCTCTTTCAGGAAACCCCAGCAGACTTACCATGTTGAGCAGGCTAGATTTTTATCACATATCCCTGTGTAAAGAAGACTCTGGTGAGGGAAATGGGGCCATCACTGTCGGCTCAGCTATATCATGCTTCACTCTCGGCAGGGGTATGGAAGTGGGTCCCATTTTCCTAACTGCCGCACATGGCCTTACAAATGGAAGTAGGAAATAAGATCAGGTTTCTGCCAGCCAGGAAAAGGGCAGCAGAACGGCTGGGTAGGCAGCACTGTCCACCTCCATCTACCTCTCTGGTTAGGCATCATCCAGTCACACCTTTCTTTCCATCCATTCATCTTCAAAAATATTCTGTCACCCCTCTTGTCATTCTTCTAGTATATTAATGCAAGTCTAGGATCCTTGTTTCTAATCAGACGTGGTGGTTCTTCATGGTCTGGTGATCTATAATTAAAGATAAGTTATCCACGTACAACCAGCCAGACAGGTAGAGTGGCAGAGAGAAGTACAGGGTGGGTACAACAGGAACCTCGTTCTGGGAGAGCAGCAGGAGTGGCACAACAGAGAAGCATTGGAACCCAGGCTGGGCAGGCTGTGCCGGGGCTTCCTGCTGTGGCCGTGTCCTGGTGAGTCCGGGTTCTGCTGGCTTAGCATGATTTCCTCTTCCATTGTCTTCTGTGGCTAAACTCAAGATGGGCCACAGCCAGTAATCATGTTTAATACAGTCTTGAATCATATTTAAATAATCTTTAATCTTGTGAATTCCTCTCTTCTACTCACTGGCTCTGGTATTCTGTCCTTATTTCTTGAATTCTTTGTGCTCTTCCTTGAGATACCAGCAATGATTAATTTCCCGCAATTATTGTTGTAAAGAAAATGCTCAACAGCAAATTCATTAGATTTCCTGGGAAATCAAATGAAGGAAGCCAGAGATGTGGGAACCAAGGGAAAATCAGCAGGAGTGTGGTGCCAGCAACAGAAGGATTGGAAGGGTGAAGTACAGAAACTGACAGATTCAGTACCCATGAACTTTCAGAGTCTACAGGGACAACACTGACAGCCAAACATGAGCAAATATGATTTGAGGGCAAAGGTTAATTACTCACTGGCCTGTTTTCTTCTTGATGGAAACACTTCTGACTTTAAGACCATGTATTGGGTTGGCCAAAGGTTCATTCAGTTTTTTCCATAAGATGGCTCTAGTAGCACTTAGTTGTCTTTAACTTCATTTGAAACAGTTTTGTTAGATTGTATTGTGACAGCTTTTGTATCGGTGTGCATTAAAAAAAAAATTATCAAAATTGGTGAATATTTGTGTAGCCATTTTAATATTGAAGATGGAAGAAAGCAACATTTTTGGCCTATTATACTGTATTATTTCAAGAAAGGCAAAACTGCAACTGAAATGCAGAAAGGGATTTGTGCAGTATATAGAGAAGGGGCTGTGACTGATCTAACATGTCAAAAGTGGTTTGTGAAGTTTCATGCTGAAGATTTCTCTCTGGATGATGCTCCACTGTCAGGTAGACCAGTTGAAGTTGATAGCAGTCAAATTGAGACCTTAATTGAGGACAATTAACGTTATATCACAAGGGAGATAGCTGATATATGCAAAATCCAGATCCAAGTCAAGGGTTGAAAATCATTTGCACCAGCTTGATTATGTTAATTGCTTTGACGTTTGGGTTCCATGTAAGTTAAGCGAAGAAAACCTTCTTGATCATATTTTCAAATGCGATTCTTTACTTAAATGTAATGAAAACTTTCAGTTTTTAAGACGAATTGTGATGGGCGAATGAAAAGTGGATACTGTACAATAATGTGGAACGGAAGAGATCGTGGGGCAAGTGAAATGAACCACCACCAACCACACCAAAGGCTGGTCTTCATCCAAAGAAGATGATGTTGTGTATAAGGTGGGATTGGAAGGGAGTCCTCTATTATGAGCTTCTTCTGGAAAACCAAATGATTACTTCCAACAAGTACTGCTCCCAATTAGACCAGCTCTAAGCAGCACTCGAGAAAAAACATCCAGAATTACTCAACGGAAAACACATAATCTTCCATCAGGATAATGCAAGACCACATGTTTTTTTGATGACCAGGCAAAAACCGTTACAGCTTGGCTGGGAAGTTCTGATTCATCTGCCATATTCACGAGACAATGCACCTTTGGATTTCCATTTATTTCAGTCTTTACAAAATTCTCTTAGTGGAAAAAATTTTAATTCCCTGGAAGACTGTAAAAGGCACCTGGAACAGTTCTTTGCTCAAAAAGATAAAACCTTTTGGTAGGATGGAATTATGAAGTTGCCTGAAATATGGCAGAAGGTAGTGGAACAAAATGGCGAGGGCTTCCCAGGTGTTGCAGTGGTTGAGAGTCTGCCTGCTGATGCAGGGGACATGGGTTCGTGCCCCAGTCCGGGAAGGTCCCACATGCCACGGAGTGGCTGGGCCCATGAGCCATGGCCGCTGGGCCTGCACGTCTGGAGCCTGTGCTCCGTAACGGGAGAGGCCACAACAGTGAGAGGCCCGTGTACCGCAAACAAAAAAGCCCAAAATGGCTAATATGTTGTTCAGTAAAGTTCTTGGTGAAAATGGAAAATGTATCTTTTATGTTTACTTAAAAACCAAAGGAACTTTTTGGCCAACCCAGTAATAGCCAGTAATGTTCCCTCCAAAGCCACTGTAACAGTCAAACATGCTTCTGTTCATTTCTCACTGCATGGGGGTGGGTACTGTCCCAGTTGGGAATTGATGTTTGGGAAAATATAATTTGGAGGTTGTGTACAAAATGAATAAGAGGGTTCAGATTTAAGATGTAGGGAAACCTGAAATGGGGTGTTAAGATCCTGTGATATTGCTGTCTTCAAACCTGTCCTGCTTCTGTGTTCTCTTAATACCCTTTTCTGTCCATTGCCTTGGTCAGCAATAACTTTGGGACATCTAGGTCAACTCTACCCATTCTCTCTTCTGTTCAACCTCCAGATATTTCTGATTATGACTGAGGACTTAGTCTTGTGTCTAGTTCCCTATCCACTTTGTATTTTTGGAATTTGGTTGGGGGGTGGGAGTTGGGTTGGGTTTATGTTTAAAAGCATTCTGGCCACCCTGCCCCGTCTGTTTTTCATTCCCCTCAGAGAAAACCAATTTCATCTCTTTAGCTCTTCCTTATGGTATTTACGTCCATGTTTTTCTAAATAACCAACTTATTCCCTTGCACCTTGATTTCCTCCTAATTACTTAGTGTGAAGGGTAAAGATTTCTCTTTCATCCTACTTCCCTCATACTCCCCATGATATACACACTGTCTCTTTCCATACCTCCATCATCCTAATCAAGCTGTTTCATACTTAGATCAGTCTTCAGTTTTTATATCTTTACGACCATGTAATTTCTGTTCACAGGTAAATCATGCAAGTGTACAATGGCTAGTTTTCGTTCATAAATCATTTTTTCTCTTGAGTTGTTTTACTTCCGTGCCCAGTTTTCTGTGTTATCATTAATGTATTTATAATTAATTTAACCCCAGACTCTTCTTCACATGTCTAAATATTCTTTTGGTACATTCAGCTAAATTAGTGATTCTGTCAATTTCATCTTCCTGGTGACATCACTCCCATGTCTTTTGACTTGCTCCAGTGTAAGCTGATTTTTCTCAAGACCTGGTTGTACAGTTTTTAACCTGGAATCTCCTTTCAGATTTTCTTTTCTATTTTTTTGTGTCATCTTTTTTCTTGGTTTGTTTTCATAGTAGTTTCCTGTGAAAGGAACACCTTTCATAGTAGCTTCCTGTGAAAGGGTGCATTTGATATAAAATTTGAGACATGTGCCACTGAAAATGTTTATACTTTACTCCTGAATGCTCTGTTTTTTCTCTCCTAGCGATGCTAATGAGTAGTCAGATCCATTCTAAATTTTGACCCATTATATGAAACTTTTTTGGTTTTTCTGGAAGCTTTATTAGCTGCTGATTGTCAGCGTTCTGAAACATCTCGATGATGTTTCTTGTGAGTTTATTTTCATCTATTTGGGTATTCAGTGGAACTTTATTCCCAAGAAGACTGTAAACCAATCTGCAGTGGTTCTGCTCTTTCTCCTGAGCTTAGCACAGTGTTTGGCACATAATAGATATTTAATGATTATTTGTCGAATGAAGCTAATGCTCAGAGATCCTTTCCCACCTCTTTATATATATATATTTTTAAATAAATAAATTTATTTATTTTTGGCTGCATTGCATCTTCATTTCTGCACACGGGCTTTCTCTAGTTGTAGCGAGCGGGGGCTACTCTTCCTTATGGTGCGCAGGCTTCTCATTGCAGTAGCTTCTCCTTTTGTGGAGCATGGGCTCTAGGTGCACGGGCTTCAGTAGTTGTGGCACATGGGCTTCAGTAGTTGTGGCTCATGGGCTTAGTTGCTCTGCAGCATGTGGGATCTTCTTGGACCAGGGCTTGAACCCATGTCCCCTGCATTGGCAGGCGGATTCTTATCCACTGTGCCACCAGGGAAGACCCCACCTCTTTCTGTTTTGCTCATTTCTCTTTTGCTTTCTAAAGAAGGCATTTTGCAAAATTTTGTAACTCAAGACTACCTTTATTGTCAGTTCCCTTTGCCTCATACGTGTTTTGATTTGCTTTGTTTTCCCGAGTGCCCAGGAGTTTGGGTACATTTACACTTGAGATTTTATTTACATTCAGAACTGATATCTGAAACTAAGAAAAACCTCATGATATGGCATTTTTAAGGCAATTTTATGCTATACTAGGATCATGTTACTATTTATAACATATGAGTATTTTCATTTCTAGACGAAGTCTGGGAAATTGATGGTCATATGGAATGGCATAAGGAAAATCAAGGCAAGCTAAGAAGTATGTCAAAAGGCTATCAGTGTACTGCATTTGGAAAACTATGTCTTCTTAGTACAGATTATGTTTCTTCAAGACAAAAACTTCATAAATGTGTCACAAATGGAAAGAGTTTGAAATATAGTACAGATTTCGGTAATAATTTTTCCAGAAAGAATCCTAATGGGTTTCATGCACATAGGGAATCATCCTTCCATTCTAAACATGAGCAAGCTGTTATTGGGATAAAATACTGTGAAAGTAATAAATCTGGAAAAACTGCCAACAGAAAGTCACAGCTCATATGCCAGCAAATACATATGGGAGGAAAGCCCTTTGAATGCAGTTACTGTGGGAAGGCCTTCAGTAGCAAGTCATACCTTGTGGTGCATCAGCGAACTCATGCAAAAGAAAAACCCTACAAATGTAATGGATGTGGGAAAGACTTCAGCAGCAAGTCCTACCTCATTGTTCATCAGAGAGTTCACACAGGAGAGAAACTACATGAATGCAGTGTTTGTCAGAAAACTTTCAGTTTCAATTCACAACTTGTTATACATCAGAGAATTCACACGCGGGAGAATCCCTATGAATGCTGTGAATGTGGGAAAGTCTTCAGTAGGAAAGACCAGCTTGTTTCACACCAGAGAACTCATTCAGGACAGAAACCCTATGGGTGTCATGACTGTGGGAAAGCTTTTGGTTTGAAATCACAACTCATTATACATCAAAGAATTCACACAGGGGAGAAACCCTATGAATGCAGTGATTGTCGGAAAGCTTTTAATACAAAGTCTAACCTCATGGTACATCAGAGAACCCACACGGGGGAGAAACCCTATGGTTGTAGTGAATGTGGGAAAGCCTTTACTTTCAAGTCACAACTCATTGTACATCAGGGAGCACACACTGGGGTAAAACCCTATGCATGTAATCAGTGTGGAAAAGCGTTCAGTTTGAAGTCACAACTCATTGTACATCAGAGAAGTCACACAGGAGTGAAACCCTATGGATGCATTGAATGTGGGAAAGCTTTTAGGAGCAAGTCCTACCTCATCATACATATGAGGACTCACACAGGAGAGAAACCACATGAGTGCAGTGAATGCGGGAAATCCTTCAGTTTCAATTCACAACTTATTGTACATCAGAGAATTCACACGGGGGAGAATCCGTATGAATGCAGTGAATGTGGAAAAGCCTTCAGTCGGAAATACCAGCTCATTTCACACCAGAGAACTCATGCAGGGGAGAAGCCCTATGAATGCAGTGACTGTGGGAAAACTTTTGGTTTGAAGTCACAGCTCGTGATACATCAGAGAACTCATACAGGAGAGAAACCCTTTGAATGCAGTGAATGTCAGAAAGCCTTTAACACAAAGTCGAATCTTATTGTTCATCAGAGAACCCACACAGGAGAGAAACCCTATGGTTGTAGTGAATGTGGGAAATCCTTTACTTTCAAGTCACAGCTTATTGTACATCAGGGAGCACACACTGGGGTGAAACCCTATGGGTGTAATCAGTGTGGAAAAGCCTTCAGTTTGAAGTCACAGCTCATTGTACATCAGAGAAGTCACACAGGGTTGAAACCCTATGGATGCATTGAATGTGGGAAAGCTTTTAGGAGCAAGTCCTACCTCATCATACATATGAGGACTCACACAGGAGAGAAACCACATGAATGCAGTGAATGCGGGAAATCCTTCAGTTTCAATTCACAACTTATTGTACATCAGAGAATTCACACGGGGGAGAATCCGTATGAATGCAGTGAATGTGGGAAAGCCTTTAATAGAAAAGATCAGCTCATCTCACATCAGCGAACTCATGCTGGGGAAAAACCTTATGGGTGCAGTGAGTGTGGGAAAGCCTTTAGTAGCAAGTCATACCTCATTATACACATGAGAACTCATTCTGGAGAGAAACCATATGAATGCCACAAATGCGGGAAAGCCTTCATTTGGAAGTCACTACTCATTGTACACGAGCGCACTCATACAGGGGAAAACCCTTATAAATGCAGTCAATGTGAGAAGTCCTTCAGTGGAAAATTACGGCTCATTGTACATCAGAGAATGCACACAAGAGAGAAGCCCTATGAATGCAACGAATGTGAAAAAGCCTTCATTAGGAAGTCTCAGCTCATTGTACATCAGAGGACTCATTCAGGGGAGAAACCCTATGGATGCAGTGAATGTGGAAAAACCTTCTCTCAGAAATCAATTCTCAGTGCACATCAGAGGACTCATACAGGAGAGAAACCCTGTAAGTGCAGTGAATGTGGGAAGGCCTTTTGTTGGAAGTCACAGCTCATTATGCATCAGAGAACTCACACAGATGAGAAACATACTGGTGAAGTAAATGTAAGAAACTTTCTCTCAAAAGTCAAGTCACAGGAATTCCCAGAAAATTTGTACAGGAGAGAAACTCTGTAAATGGAATCATCTCATTGTACACCATGTATATGTGGCATGTGGAACGCTGTTTTTTATACACACAAAAAATATCAGTACATGTGCACAAGGGACTCTATGAATTCAGTGAACCCTATGAAAGTTCTTAGCAGGAAGTCTTGTAAGTTTGTGCAGGTGAGGAACATTATGAATGAAATGAATGTCAGCCGCAGCCATTTTTTTATATGCTAACATCCACAAAGAGGAAATTCCATAATGCAAATGAATATAGAATACAGTCCTTTGAAATTCATAGTTTATTAAGAATTAGGATTTTAATGAGAGAAAACATAAATGAATGAATTGCAGGTATCATAAGCTCATACCTTGGAGAAACCATGCTATAAGTTAGGGAAATTCTTCATCTAGAAGGACAAACTTCTAGTAAAAAAAAAAAAAAAATTTGAATGAATGAAGTTCTATGAATATTTCAGATGGGGTAAAGCCTCAGCAGGAAGGTTTACTTACTATTATTTTGATTCATTTGGAAAAAAATAATTTCCTTTACAAATTAAGGGAAATTATGTTCCAAATGTTCCAAACGTTTAGGAAACGATTGGAGAAAGTATTCAACTGTCAATGATAGGTATGTTCATAGTAGAACATAAAGATTTTTTAATCTGTGTAAATAAATGTAATAATCAGGATAAGAATAAGGATGACATCATAAGACCTGCAGGGATATTTAGGTGTTATCTTCGTTTCTGTACTATAAAATATGTTTTGTGTAGTTTTGCATATTCTTGTGAATGCCACATTTGGTAGATAAATTAGCTAGATGACAATACCATTTTCTAGGGGTTTCTACTCTGCATAGAGACATTCTTATTTAAAAATACGACTTCTTACTAGAATAATATGGCATTAAAATGCATTTCCATACTTTAAACCTTTTATTTTGTACCCTTTGTAAATGGTCCTGAAAGCTACCTCTTTAGTTATATAATCAATATAGTGCAATATAGTTTCATGTGATTGTGTATCTGCAATCTGTTCTACCTTCTCTGGTTAGAACACCTTGATTTCCTTTAAGAGAATTCACAGTGTATGCAGTCATGATGGGATCATCATTCAAGGTGCCCTGCCAGGAGTTGGCTGAGAGAGTTCAGAATATAAATTTTTAATGGACTCCTTAGTACAGAAAATCAACCTTAGCTTTTGTTCTCAGGTAGCATCTTACTGCTAGTATTAATTAGTTCCTTCTATATAGATTACACAGAATAGCTTTAGTTATTGTCCCTTTTTAATCCTAGTTCACTTCTCTGTTAATTTGAACTATCTTGTATCCTCTTAGTACATTTAAGTGATACCTTTAAGTGATGCTGCTGAAATGTGTATGTATAGCTATAGATTCAGGATGGTGAAAAGTCATTCTACCAGTTGCTTACTTACAAAGTCAGTTTTTTTCACAGCCTCACCAATTACCTTATGTGAATGAGCATTAATCTGAAAATTAGGTTACGCTATCTTGGAGGAATATGAGGATTCAAAACTGCAAATATTTCTGAAACAACCACTACTTTGTGCTCTTTACTTCAGTGGGGAATCCCATCTCTTACCCAATGAAACTGCATCTTCCTTGAAGGACGCAGTCAATGATTTCTGAATCCCAAGTCCTTATGTGTTCAGCTCATTATTATTATCCAATGTCAATAGACCTGGGGTGAAGAATGATGATTAACAGAAGGGAAGAGAAGGCTTGCATAAGGAAAGAATTTCAGATATCTGCTACAGTCTATCCCATAAACCTGGAAAATATGAATATGTATTTTGTCATTGATGTTCCAAGGAAGATATATACACAAAATAAAGAATAAACACATATTCTGTTTCCTACTATCCAGGGTCAATTAGATTTTAAAGGTTCTGTATTGTGTGATGCAAATCCACATTCAGCCTCTCCCAGTAGAAGCCAGAGATGTCAGCATAATGTTGAAGGTATAAATCAAATACTGTGTGAAAGGATAATGATGGATTGGGTCTGATTTTAAATGAAATGGAAAATTTTCCAGATAAATGAAACTTAACAAAAATCAGTAGATCAGCAACCAGTAAAAAACAATAGGAAAGTTAAAAATTGAATTTCTGGCTTGAAAATCTACCTAGTTCCTCTAACTCTGCCCCAGCCCCAGAAAAGAAAGAGGTTCCAGAGACTTTCAGTAATAGTTGATAATTTTCAGGAAAGTTAAAGGAAAGATAATTCTAACATTTTACAATATTTCACAGGAAGTAGACATTTTGGGGGGAAATGACAAAGTCATTTGTGAACATAGATTTAAAAATTCTAAATGGAATTATAGCAAAAATGCATCTAGTAATGTAGAGTTTTTATTTTTTTAAGTCATGACATTATTAAGTGTAGCAGACTGTTAGTAGTGAATCCAATATTTCTTTATTACCAGCAGTATCATTGTATTTTTCATAATGGTGATGTGCTCAGTTAAAAAGCTGCATTTTTCCATTCTTTTTGTAGCTAAGTGTGATCCTGCTGCTAATTCTGAGTAATGAAATGGACATAGAAGTTACCGAGAGGGATAATGGGAAGGTTTTTCAAAAGGAAAACAAGTGGGGAAAGCCCCCTAGTGTGCTTTCATCTTTTCTTTTTAATATGCAACATGCTGGATGTTTGCAGACTCAGCAGCCATCTTAGAGCCTGAATTCCTCTTGAGGGTGGAAGCTGTCTGCTTGAGTGCAGTAGAGAGATAAGAGTGATGTGGCTCTCTGGTAATGATGGAGCTGCTGTGCCAGCCCTAGACCACCAAGTCTGGGCATATTTTTACACAAAAGAGAGATGAACTGTCTTGTTCATGGCATCTTTTCTTTTTTCGTTGGGAGGAGAGTTGGTTCTGTTATGTGCACCTGAACCTGATCCTAATTAAAACTCATTAGGGTGTTTGGAAGATTTAATATTAAAAATTCTTTTTGTAAAATTAATCACACTACCAGAAAGAAGCCATATGAGTATCTCAGTATGTGTAGATAAATCATTTGATGGGCTATAATACCCATAGATTATTTTAAAATGTTATTAAATTAGAGATAGAAATTAACTCCTTTAACTTTGCAAGGAGTATGTTCCAAAAACTGACAAATGTCATATTTAATGATAAAACAGTAAATGTATACCTTTAAATTAAGAAAAAGAATGCCCATCAATTTTATTGAGCAATATAATGACAGTTCTAGCCAATATGTGAGAACAAAGTTGTAAGGAATTGGGGTTTGGGGCAGAAACAAAAATCGTATTGTTTGCACATGTGATTGTCTATTTAGAAAAACCAAAATAAACTACAGGCAAATATTTAAACTACAGGCTGTAAGGCAAGGAGTTGTTTCGCATAGCTCTGAGAGCTGGCAGCTTGGCTGTGAGCACAAGCAAATCTCTACAATGTCTCCATGCTCAGATTCCAGGCCCTGCTGAGGGAAACATTCTGATTTGCCCTCAAAATATCTGAAGGCAGTTTTGCACTAACTCAACCAAAAGCTTCAACCAAGCTCAGTCAGTTGAAATACAGATCAGATTGATTCAGCCCCACCTTATCTCCCAGCCTAAGAGCTGTCATTAGAAAATATGTACCCTTTTCTGGAAGTAAATATATATTCAAAGAGCAAAGAAAATTATCAGGAATATATAGGTACCTTATATAATGAAAAGCATCATTTTGCCAAAAAGACAATCCTAAATGTGCATGCACTTAACAAGAAAGCTTCAAAATCATGCAAAAACAGAGGTGAAATGAGAAATATACTCTACCATTTTAGTTGGACACTTCAACAGTTATTTCTCAGTAACATAAGTTGGAGACCAAAAATCAGCAAGGCTATAGAAGCACTGAATAATGCCATCAATAAACTAGACCTGGTAGACATGTCTAGAATATCCAACAGCAGAGTATGTATTCTTTTCAATTACATGTGAAGCATTCATCAATACAGGTCATGTACTAAGTCATTAATCTTAACATTTTTTAAATAATTGAAACCTTTCAAAATTTCTTCCATCTATAGTGCAGTTTAACAAGAAACCAATTGCAACAAGAACAGAAAAATCAACAAACACTTGGAAATTAAGCAGCACAATTCTAAGTAATTCATGGCTCCAAGAAATTTCAAGAAAAATATGGGAAATATTTTGAATTATTATATACAACATGTACAGATTAAAATATAACATATCAAATTTTTTGAGATGCAGAAAAAGCAGTGTATAGAGGGAAATTAATGGCACTAAATACTTACATTAGAAAAGAATAAAGGTCTCACATCAATAATCTAAAGTCCTACCTTAAGGAACTAGGAAAATAAGAATAAAGCCCAGTGTAAATAGGAATGAAATAGTAAGGATAAGATCAGAAACCAGTGAAACTAAAACAGTGGAAGGGGTAAGCAACACAAAACAAATTGACAACTTTGATGGACTAAATTCTTGAAAGACACAAACCACCAAAGCTTAATATGAAATGGGTAACCTGAATAGTGCTACATTTATTAAAGAAATTAAATTCATAGTTAAAATTCTCCCAAGAAAGAAAAATCCAGGCTCAGATCATTTCACTGGTGATTTCTATCAAACATTTAAGAAAGAAGTAATAGCCATTCTATACTAACTCTTCAAGAAAATAGATGACAAATACTTCTTAACCGATTTTATGAAACCAGTGTCACACTGATTAAAAGAAAAAACTACAATTTCTTAAAAAACTACAAATGTTCTTCATGAACATAGATGTAAAAAGCCTCAATATTAGTTAATTAAATCCAGTAATATATAAAAGGGTAACACATGAAGGCAAATTTGAGTTTATCTTGGGAATACAAAGCTGAGGCTGACTCAATAGTCAAAATCCAATCACTAATTCATACCTGACCAACTAAAAAATAAAAATCATATGGTCACATCAACAGGTGTAGTAAAAGCATTTGTTCAAATTCCACAGCACTCATGATAAAAAAAACCTGAGAAAACTGGGAATAGGAAGTAGCTTCCTCAAACTAATAAAGCACATCTGAAAAATGTCTACAGCAGGGATCCCCAACCCCCAGGGGGCACCACAGTACTAGTACTGGTCTGCGGCATGTTAGGAACTGGACCACACAACAAGAGGTGAGTAGCAGGCGAGTGAGCGTGGCTTCATCTGCTGCTCCCCATCACTCCCCATCAATCGCATTACCTCCTGAAGCATCCCCCCCGCCCCCTGGTCCATGGAAAAATTGTCATGCATGGAACTGGTCCCTGTTGCCAAAAAGGTTGGGGACCGCTGGTCTACAATTAATGTCATAATGGTGAAAGAGTGAATAGCTTCCCTTAAGATTGAGGACAAGTCAATTATATCCACTCTCACCACTCTATTTCAGCATTGTACTGGAAGACTTAGCTGACTGCATAAGGCAAGAAAAAGAAATTTAAAAGATACAGATTGGAAAGAAAGAATGACAACTATTCAGAGACAGCATGACTGCCTTCACTCAAACTCCATTTAAAACTTTACACACACACTAAAAAAGCCACCATAACAAGTCAATTTAGCAAGACAGCAAAATATAAAACCAACATTCAAAAATCAGTTCTATTTTTACATACTTGCAATATAAAATGGAAAATTAGGGTTAAAATGCACAGCTATTTATGATAGCACCAAAAACCATGGAATAGTTAAATGTGAGTGACATGAAATGTATGCTGAGAACAACAATGAAGAAGGGAATAATAATGACCTGGACAATGGGAGGAGGTGCCCTGTTAATGGATTGGAAGATTCAATGTCGTTAAAGTGTCAGTGTTCTCCACACGGATTTTTAGACTCAATCCCATTCCAATAAAATTCCCAGGAAGATTTTCTGTGAAAACTGACAAACTGATTCTAAAATTTATGTGGAATAGCAAAGGAACTAGAATACTCACAATTTTGAAAAGGAAAAACAAAGTTGCAAGACATATACTCTTTGATTTCCAGGCCTGTCATTAAGCTACAACAGCTATGACAGAGTGGTATTGTGAAAGGACAGACATACAGATTAGTGAAACAGAAGAGACTCCTGACTAAAACTACACACTACATAGTGAACCGATTTTTGTCAAAATTACAAAATCAATTCATTGGAAAGAGAATAGTCTTTACAAAGAAAATGGTGCTGAAACACTTGCACATCTGTTTGAGAAAAATATGTGTCTTGGTCTATACTTACACCATATACAAAAATTAATTTTTTGAGGAATATACTAGAGGTTGAGCTTCCAGCTAAAGGGCTGATGGTGAGCATTTAATATATTTAATTTTACATCTAAGACTAAAATGAGGGTTGAGCAAAGATGAAGAATACTATATAAAGATATTTTCTGGTAAAGTAAGAATATGAAGTGAGCATAAGAAGAAAGAGGGTTGGGGGAAGTAAGATACTGCCATTGATATTAGGAGGAAAGCAAAGGATACCACTTTAACTCTTAGGCTGATAATAACAGATGGAGATTCAGGGCACTATAAGAAGATATAAAAGTAACAACTGGAACAATATGAAGCCTAAATTACAAAGAAATTATTTGAAAGAACAAAGAACCACACAGAAGAAAAAAGTAAATATAAATAGGTTACACTGAAATGATGGAGGGGGCCGGAGAAAAACCACTTATGGCAGGTGAATTCCAACTGATAAATGTAGAAGAAATGATGAAATTAGAAAATTGTCATTAGACAGCCACTATAGTAAAGATTGTTTCAGGCAGGAATTAATACTAAAACTTGTAAGCAAAAGTATTATGAGGAACAAATATTAGTCTCAAAGCTCAGATACTTCTTAATTACAAAAATAGTAATGTTAGCTTGAGAAATTTCAGAAATTAGGAGATATTTTTACATAAATGATGGTAAAATACAATGGTAAAAAGTGAAGGAAAATGTGTAGTTTTAATGTAATAAGAAAAAGGTTGAAAACCAATTATCTAGCCTTCTATTTCAGGAAGCCACAAAAGAAAAGCAAATTAAACTCAGAGAAAATAGCAGGAAGGCAATAATGGAGAGCAGAAATTGATTAAATAGGAACCAAATGTACAAAAGAGAAATTGCCACTGAAAGTTGATTCTTTGATTAATAAAATTCACTTCTGATCAAGACAAAGCAAGACAGGGAAGCAGCCGCATAGCACAGGGAGATCAGCTCGGTGCTTTGTGACCACCTAGAGGGGTGGGATAGGGAGGATGGGAGGGAGATGCAAGAGGGCGATATGGGGATATATGTATATGTATAGCTGATGCACTTTGATATAAAGCAGAAGCTAACACACCATTGTAAAGCAATTTTACTCCAATAAAGATGTTAAAATAAAATACTGGGAAAAAAAAGAAAAAGCAAGAAAGAGGAAAAAAAATACATTGCCAGTATCCAATATGAAATGGGATATCACAACAGATTTTACATGAAAGTAAATAAAGTAAACGTAAAAGAAGGTTATGTAATAGGCAAACACATTTGACAGTTTAGATAGTAAGGACAAATTCCTTAGAAATCACAACTTAAATTCGATAAAATAAGAAATAAAAAAACAAATCAGTCCTAAATCTATTGAAGAAATTGAATCCAAAATTAAAAACCTTTCCACAAAGAAAGCTTGAAGTCTAGATGTCTTCCCTAGTGAATTCTTCCGAAATGTAAAGAAGAAATAATTCCAATTCTATAAAATTTTCCAGGGAATAGAAAAAGTAAGAGAATGCTTCCCAATACTTTTTTTGAGACCTGCATAACTTTGGTGCCAAAATTCAACAAACACACTAGAAAAAAAGAAAATGTAGACATTTATTTCTCATGAACAGAGATGCAAAAATCCTAAACAATGAATTAACAGATGGAATCTAGTGATATATAAAAATTATATCATGATCAAGTATGGTTTATTGTATCCATGCAAGGATGGTTTAATGTTACAAAAACAAACAAACCCAAAAAACAGGGGATTTCCCTGGTGGTCCAGTGGTTAAGACTCCACGCTTCCAGTGTAGGGGGCACGGGTTTGATCCCTGGTCAGGGAACTAAGATCCCACATGCTGCGTGGTGCAGCTAAAACAAACAAACAAACAAACAACCCACACACACTGAGATCCATCACAGTTACAGAATAAGGGAGAAAAACCAACCCGAGACGCAGAATAAAAGTAAGTGATGAAATTAAACAGGTATTTATAGCAAAAGCTCTTAAATCTAGTAATAGAGAGGAACTCCTTAATCTGATAAAGCATATTTACAAAAGAAATCTATCACAGACACTTCATGTTGCAGACACATCATGATTTCATTTCAGGTGAAATAATGCTCTCTCCTTGCATATAAGAATAGAAAAAATTACACTATTACTTCTTTAATTCACCATTGGAAAGAAAGAAAGAAAACTTATCCATTCCTATACAATATGTTTATGTACTTAGAAAACCAAAAAAAAAAACCCCTGAAGATAAACTGTTAGAATTAAGTGAATTTAGCAGAGTTGCTAGGTAGAATGTCAGTATACAAAAGTCAACTGTATTTCTGTATATTACAAAACAATTAGATAATTGAACTAAAAGTACCATTGACAATAGCATCAAAAATATTGAATGATTAGAAATAAGTCTAAAGAAAGGTGTGAAAAGCCTCTATACAGAAAACTGCAAAATATTGCTTGAAATTTCATAAATGAGATCTATTTTGTATTTGTGGATTGGGAGACTCAATATTGTTCTCAAACATTTCCCAGGGACTTCCCAGTGCAGTGGTTGAGAATCTGCCTGCCACTGCAGGGGACACAGTTTGAGCCCTGATCTGGGGAAATCCCACATGCTGCAGAGCAACTAAGCCCATGCACCACAACTACTGAACCTGTGCTCTACAGCCCACGAGCCACAACTACTGAGCACACGTGCCACAACTACTGAAGCCCACGTGCCTAGAACCCGTGCTCCACAAGAGAAACACCACAATGAGAAGCCCGCAGAGCACAACGAAGAGTAGCTCACGCTCGCTGCAACTAGAGAAGGCCCGCGCACAACAACGAAGAACCAAGGCAGCCAAAACTAACTAACTAAATTTATATTTAAAAAAATTCCCAAATTGACCTATAAATTCAGTGCCATCTCAAAGTCCTAGTATATGCATTTTTGTCAAAATTAACGAGCCAATTCTGAAATTCCTGTGAAGATGCAAAGGGTGAAGCATAGCAAAGACAAAGAGGAGGAAAATTGAAGGATACACACTGAATATCGACTTATCCCATGATTAAAATAGTATGGTTTTATGTAAAGCAAGACAAACAGAACAATGGAACAACAGATCAGAGAGCCGAGAAGCAGACCCACACATGTACCATCATCTGATTTAAGACAAAAAGTGCCACTGCAATGCAATGGTGAAGACTCTTCAATAAATCAGATAAATTGGATGTCCTATGGGGTGTGTGTGGGGTTAACACACCCATACCTTGTACCATAAGTTAAAATTATTTCCAGATTAATTGTACACCTAAATGTAAAGGGGGAAAAAATAGACATTCTAGAAGGTTACATGGGGGAAACTTGGTAGCATTTGAGAAGGCAGATCAAATGCAAAAAAGGCAAAGCTAACATTTGGTGACTTAAGTCCAGGGTGGTCACCGTGGGGGGATAGTGACTGGAAACCAGCGTGAGAGAGCCTTGAAGCGTGCTGGAAATGGTGAGGACACAGTATCTGCATGTATGGGAAAATCAGAGGTAAACCCTAAAATCTGTGCACTTTATGTAACTTACAAGGACAGAAAATCAAATTCATCAAGAACTTACACAATGTGCTTTCATTTTCTTGGACTTGTATGTTTGTTCAAGTTTTCACATGTAATATTATGTTAATTTAAAATGCTCTTGGTTAAGTATCTATTTAGGCTTGTTTCAACGACAAAATAGATTGATTTTTTCCAGCTCTTCACAGAGTAGGCAATCAACAGGTCCTGAGAGGATGGATCCCTCAAACGGAGGGACACTCACTCATCTGTGATGTCAGTGTGCAGCCTGGGCCTGGAGTGTAACAAGCATGCTTACTGAGTAACGAGAATGTAGTGCGCAGCGAGACCTCCCTCCTCTCCCACCCTCCGAGTCAGTGTGCTGCTGGGTGACGTGAAAACCAACACTTGGGGGCCAGATGGGAGCGGGCTAACCTCAAACCCACCCTCTACCAGTTCTGTGACTAGACCAGTGACTTAACCTCTCTGATGGGCATCTTGTCATATGGGAATGATGGCAAGATACCCACCTCACAGAGTGCCGCATGCTCAGTAAATAGACCCTGGGCTTTGAGTCCCTGTCCCCCTCCCTGCACCTGACCTACCACCAGAGGGAACGAAGGTTTGTAGCAGGTGAAATGGGCCTTGTTTGGGCACAGCACCACTGCCCAGCCACCTTTGAGCCTGAAGCAGAAGGAAAAATCGATAATACTCATTTCATCTTTAAAAAAATTTTTAAAACATTTTCTCTAGCAAAAAAAAAAAAAAAAACATTCCTAGTGCCTCTGGGTCAGTATGTTGGGAGGGTTTTCCTGTGCCCTGCCCCACCTGCATCTGCCATCTTCCAAGAAAGGAAGGACAGCTGAGCCACTCTTTCCAGCTCTTGTTTACGTTCCCTCTGTCCTTCTCATCACTCTACCCAAGACGTCACACATCCCCTCTCTTTTTCTGTCAGGCATCGGTTTCCCAAGGGTGTTCCCCAGACGGCCTGCTCCCCGTAGTTCTGTGAACCCACGAACGGCCCAAAGGACTGGTCTCCCATGGCTACAAGCACCCCAATATACAGACAGATTGGGCTTCGAGAAGGCTTCCTGGGGCAGTGCAGGTGGGCAAGCAGCTCCCTCAGGGGGACCTCTGGGAACGAAGGTAGTTCCCTGGAGGGAAGAGGGGTTCAGGGTGAAGTAGAGGTTCTTAGGAGGCTGTATCTAGATGGGCTTGCAGCCTTCCGTGGATCAGGGATTTTTAAAAATGTGTTCAGCTACTCATTATGGGGGAAAGTACATGAGTGGCCAGGACATTTCTGAAAAGGAGAAGTCCTAAGGGGGAAGTTCCCAGATTTTGAACGTGTTAAAAGTGAACAACGCCGGTAAGAAACAAAATGGTAAAGAAGACAGCGCGTGCAGGGCACGGGCTCATTTAATGACCTCAAACCAAAGGGGAAAGAGGGCCTGTTATTATTACAAATCATAAACTTTACCAAGAGGAGAGAAGGTACAGGATCAGTACCTTGGCCAAAGTCACACAGCTATTAAGCAATTAAACTGGGAGTCCGCCCCAGGTAGCCTGGGTCCAGAGAGAATAGAAAATCCGGAAATAGCAGGTAAGTATGCCTTAGGGTGCTTTATGTGGTAATGATTGCATTTCAGACTAGTGAGCATGGAAGAGAGAGGCAGCCTCTATTTACAGTGCGTGTTGGATAATTACCTTTTGGCCTACCTTTTGTTGGAAGATCAGACCTCTATTAAAAATGAAGCTTATGGGGCTTACCTGGTGGCGCAGTGGTTGAGAGTCCGCCTGCCGATTCAGGGGACACGGGTTCCTGCCCAGGTCTGGGAAGATCCCACATGCCACGGAGCTTCTGGGCCCGTGGGCCATGGCTGCTGGGCCTGCGTGTTCGGAGCCTGTGCTCCACAACGGGAGGGGCCGTGGCGGTGAGAGGCCCGCATACTGCAAAAAAAAAAAAAAATGAAGCTTATGAAGAGTTTCTCGATTTAGAATACTTGAAATTATTATGTGCTTACGTTAAGAACGTATGCTTTTGAGTCTGACAGTTAAAGGAGGCCACTTATTGGTTGGAAGTGTTTTAAATGCACTTGGACCTATTTCCTTTTTAGTAACAAGGGAACATAACTCGCTCAGAGGCGGCTTGGGAGGCTCAAATAAGACAATGTGTGTAAACAGTGACTTCTCACCTGGCAGCCAAAAAAAGTAACTGATTTTATAACAATGAACTAGAATCATAAAATTTGTTGAATTACATTTAAATTTAATAACGTAGGTACTTGGACATTTTGGTTTCCATTGAGGTTTTAACTTCATTGATGCTTCATGGGTGGAGTGCAACCAGGAATATTCTCACTGAGCACCAGCCGGTCCTGGAGAAAGGGCCTGTGATCACATTCCCACAACAGGAGGGTTTCCTGCAGCAAATCTCCAATTTCCTCTCTGTTCACCCATATCCGCCTTAGTATACTTGGACGGTGGGGACTGCTTCCCCCAACCCTGTTGTCAATGTTTTTTCTCTCACTTCTTGAAAAGAACCTTAAAACGAGAAAAACAGAAGATTGTCTTTTTATAAAAATTAGGAAACATGGATAAGCAAAAGAAGAAAATTTTAAAGCCAAATAAAAGTAATACAACAATAATTTTGTCACCCCGGTGGCAACCAGGGTTTAACGATGTGGCATACATCATTTTGTGTCTGTACTTTTCAAACGGGCTCGTCTCACTCACATTGCTTTGTAACAGCCGTTTTCATTGTACAATGTATCACTAGTCCGGTCAGGAAGCATTCTTTCTCCCGGCAACTACTAATTACCCTCCAGGAGCCCATCCTGTTTCTGAAGTGTGATGTGTTAACCAATATTCCACCGGACTCTTGGGTCGTTTCCAGATTTTCAAGTGAACAAACGCTGAAATGTTTCTCTTTCTGCCTAAGTCTTTTGCATACGTTCAGGCATGAGCTTTGACGTCAGAGAATTTTTGCCCTGACCACCCTTTCAAAAGCAACTCGAAACCCTCCTGGTCTCCTCTCTAGAGCGCCTTCCGGCTCGCTGTGTGCAACATCTCCCCAAACTAAACTGCACAGGGGAGAGGCCAGACCGTGTCCGAGCCAGGACGGTGGCACTTCAGAGGCTTCCCCCGCGTGGCTGACCAGGGTCACCGAGAACTCGGGTCCCCAGGCCTCCACCGTCGCGAAGGCCTCTCCGCCGCGCGCAGCTGCGCCCCAGGGTCAGGCGGGGGTGGGATCACCGGGGGCCTCCGGCTGGGGCTGCGGGGGCACGGGAGGGGCGGGGGTGTCTGCCCCCTGGGCTACGACCCCAGCCGGGCTTTGTCTCCGCAGAGCTCCAGGGCGGTGGCGTGGGGTTAATCCAGGGTCACAGCTTCCTCCTACTGCAGGGGCGGGGGTCGTGGCGCCCTCTCCTCCACCCCAGCCCAGGACCCCCAGGACCCCGGCTCTGCTCCTTCTGGGGCCTGAGGACACGCAGAACCAGGCTGCATGGCGCCTCTGACGCCCCGCCCTCGCCCCCCAACCTGTCGGCTCCCGTGCAGCCCCCCGAATGCCACGGACCCCCGAGAACCTCTCGGCTCCCCAAGAACCACCGGAATGCCCCGAACCCAGGTGGGCGGAACCGCAGGCCCCGGGACTTAGGGGGTGCAGGGCACGGGCGGGGGTCATCGGGCGGGGCCCTTGCAGGGATTGGCGGAGGCCTGGATACTCTGTATCAACCGCGCCTTCCCGCCGCCTCCCCGGACGTGCGGGCGGAGCACGTGCGCGCCGAGCGCGGAAGCGGCCCCGGGCGCCTGGCTGGGGTGTGTTGGTGGCGTGCGGATGAAGGTGAGTGAACGAGGGGGTCGTCCGGGCGACGGTGACTGAGTCCGGCGTCCGCGGCCGGCCGCCGGGGAGGCTTCTCGGGCCCCGCGGGGAGAAGGGCGCCGGGAGAGGTCCGGCGGCGCAGGGCCACGGCCAGACGGAGGTGTCCGGGCAGGACGCAGGGCATAGCCGCCTGCCCCCCGCCCCCTCTGTCCCCGCCGGGCCGGGTCCCCTCAGTGTTCGGGGTGCCCCCCGAACCCACTTCCTTCCCGAACTCCAGGACCCTCTCCATGAGCTCGGCCCTTGGCCTCCTTCCCGCCCTTCCTGGAGCAGCGTGGGGCGGGGCTGTCGGCGCTGGGGGACACCCGGGTCGCTCGAAGGGTGCGGGGTCGCGGGCCTCCTGCCAGTCGCGACGGGAAGAAACGTGGGGCCCCGAGGCAGGAGCCCGTGACGAGGCGCTGAGGCTCGGAAGCGGCGGCGAGAGCGCGTCCCCTGGCGGGCGCCCTGGAAGCCCTGCCGGGAGGAAAGAGCTAGAAGCAGGCCAGACCCTCCGCCGGGAGCGCGGCAGTTCTACGCAGGTTGTCTCAACCCTTGCGGACGGCGGTTTGGCAGCATCGACTGAAAACGCGCCCTAACCCTCGCCTCCAGGATCCTGTTCCACAGAAGTGAGGTAGTTGTGGACACAGGTCTGCACGTGCTGTTTGAAAAAGCGATCGCCAGCCGCCTCAGCGGCCGCGGCTGGCAAGCTGCCGGCGCCCGTTATGGCCGCGCCTCGCACGGGTGCTTTGCAGGACCCGGCGCAGACCGGGAGTCATGCCTGCGGTGCTGGGCCGACTGAGTATCGCCATAAAAAAAACTCCCTCTGCTGTTAAAACTTGGTGTCTGTTTGCATAGTTAGACGGTAATTTTTTAGAACACTGCAAAGCCTTCGGTCCAGCTTGCCGTGGCTCACCTGTTTGTGTCGGGGTGGGAGGGCGGCAGAGCGGGCTTTGGGGGTGCAACGGGCCGCACGGAAGCCAGTCTGGCCAGGCCCCCGCCCTCGGGCCTTTGCAGGTTACCTCAGCTCTCAGCCTGTGCCCTCACCGGGCAGAGCGGGAAGCTTGGTGCCCGAGGCGATGTGAGGGCAGGGAGCCCAAACTCCAGCAGGACTGTGCCGGAGGCCGGCACGTGTTCATTTCTTTGTCTCGGTGCCTTCCCTCCCTCCATCCTTTTCTCTTTCTCTGTTTCCTTGTCTTCGTCCCTCCTTCTTTCCTTCCTCCCTTCCCTTTCTAATTTTATTAATTTTTCAGACTAGAGCAACCCTTAAATGTTTGTGGTTTTCAAATATTAGGGTTTTTTTCCCCCAAAATTAAAATAGTTAAAAGCGAATTTTGCTGGTCCCGCCTCAGCGGGCCTCTGACTCCCCTCCGAAGGAGCGCCTAGGGCGTCTGCACAACCCCTGGCCCGCGGCTCTGCCCATCCGCTCTGAGAGGCCTTGCTCTCCGTCTGGCAGATGCTGGGGGGATCTGATGACCCCAGTGCAGGTGGGCCTGTCCCCCATAGACCCCGGAGAAGGAAGGAGGAAATGCAGTGACAAGCGGTGTGAGAAGTGGGGGAAACAGAGAGGTGGCGCGGCGGGTGAGGGGCACGAGGGCACCAGATAGAGGTTCCAGGCGTGCGGAGTGAGAAGTCTGGCAGCGAGAGCAGCGAGCTGGGCCTTGGTGCACCGCCAGGGTCTACGCTGTTGTGGGGACTACAAGGAAGGTCTGGCGGGCCCTGACGCGCCGCCCTCTCTCACTGCTGCCACGATACAAGTACCTGTGGCGGGAGAGGCCTCGCGTTGTTGGTCTGAGGATTGATGTGCAGTCAGCCCATCAGCGCTGGTGGTGGTCCTGACTTTCGTCTTGTTTGCAGAGGAGTCCAACCCGACTCGGGATGCAGAGCTTCCTGCAGCTGCTGAGGGGAAGCGGAGGTGCTGGCCTGCCCTTGGCGGACCTGGTGACCCTCGCAGGCAGGCTGTGCCGGGAGGTCCAGGACGATCCCGCCCAGGTGCAGACCTTGGTCACGGCCGTGCTGGACAGCCAGCTCCGCCTGTACCTCTTGGACAACGCGGATGTGGCCCTGGTGTGCGCCAGCATGCTGGCCCAGCAGGAGCAGAACCGGGCTGCCTGCCAGCTGCTAGAGGTAGGACCGGGGTGGGGCGGGGAGAGGGGCAGCAGCCCACAGCAGCCTGAAGACGACAGAAGTGCCCAGGAGTCAGCAGGAGCCTGGGGAGAGCTGCTATAAGCCGAGCCAGGGCCGTTCACTCTCACTGTACTAAGTTCTAACTTCCCTGCTAACCCGAGACAGAACTGACCATCTGTCGGATCCCTCTGGTCCTAGACCAGTGGTCCTGGCTTGGAAAGTTGGCACTCCGGTTAGTGAGGCAAGCAATCAAACAGACCCAGGACCGCAGTCCCTTAGCTGCGGGTCTGCATCCGGGAACTCTGAGACCACAAGTATCTTTGTCACTCCTCCGGTGGTACTTTGAACCTCAACTCAGTTGGCATCAAACCTGAGCTGCATTGATGGGAAACGATTTTTGTCTTTATTTATCCACTTAATGTTACTGCAGTACGTTTTGCTACCCAAATCCTGGGGTGTTTGCTTGCAGGATGCTTCCTGCCCTAGATCGTACTGGGATAGTGCAAATTATGTAGTATATGCCTGTGTTACTTCCTAAAGTGTGAGGAATTCTGAATTCCAAAATACATCTGGCTCAAAAGGTTTTAATAAGAGATTTGGGGGCCTGTGTTTCCCTTTTTCACTCCATAATACAGTCCATGCATAACTCATGCTGAGTTTACCTTCAAGATACTAAACTCTGCCCAGTTCTTTGTTTTTGCTCCCTCTCCCCCAAGCCCTGCGGCACCCTCCTGGCGCTCACGCCCCGCCACCGTGTCCTCTCCTGCCCCCTCTATTAGTCTTCACGTAGCAGCCAGAGGCAGTTTTAAAACTGCAGATGGGACCACGGTATGCACCGAGGCGCGGGCCCAGAGCCTGCCATCCCGTCCTGGCTCCCGCACAGTGGCTGTGCTGGCTGCTTGCCGTTCTCCTGGAGCTCCCGAGATCTTTGTCTTTTGACCTTTGCGCGTGCCGTTCCCTCTGCCAGAGGCTGGACACCACTCTGTGTGGCTGGTGCCTTCCTACCTGTCTGGTTTCTGCTTTAAACGTCACCCCGTCGAGCTAGGACTTAAGGGAGCCCTCATCCCCCTCTGTGGCTCCTTCCTCAGCTCACGGTTAGAAACCTGTCTATTTCTCGATCTGTGATCCGCCTCCCCTCCTGCACTGCAAGCCCCAGGAGCAGGGGCGTGTTAGTTCTGCCCATTAAAGGATCCCCAGCACCCAGCATAACACCTGGAACATAAGAGGGCTCAGCCTTCCAAATGTCAGAATAAATGGGTGAACACACAGAGTTGAAGTAGCTGCCGTGAAGGCAGTCAGTGATGGAATGTGAGCGTGACATCAGTGATGAAAAACTCCCGGGATGGGAATAACTCAGGATGGTCCAGAAATGTCTCTGAGGAAGTGATGTGTTCTGAGACCTGAGAGAAAGGATGGGGCTACCACATCAAGAAAGGGCATTTCCCGCCAAGGGCCACTCCTGCAGGTGGGGAGGCTCCAAGTGGGTTCCCTGTCTGACAGTTGTGCTGACGTCTGCATCCTGGCAGGAGACTGCAGGCCTCTCAGCCCAGCAAAATGGGCTTTTTCTGATGCTGTTGAGAGGAAGCTAAATGATTCTCAGCACCTCCCTCACCAAGATGGGCCTGAGAACACTGGGGTTAGAGGCACGAACCACATACTGACCACAGGGGCTGTGTCCAGGGGAGGCCCACACTCAGCGTCCTTGGCCATCTCTAACGTCTGGTTACATGACCAAGCCACACTGGGTTGGGGAGCTGTCACTGGCATAGACCAGGACCCCTTCGTCCCCCTCAGCTCAGATTGAACTCACTGAGCCCCAGGGGCCCGCCCTGCTGGTGGGAGAGAAAGGCCTTTCACGCAGGACGGGGATCAAGCCTCAGGCCGCTCAGACCTGACCATGTGGTTCTCAGCACGGCTCGGCCTCTGGGTGCTATGGCCACAGCCCGGAGTTGGCCTTCCCCTTGCCTGGCCCTCACCTGGGGGGCGAGGGAGAGCTGTGCCCACCTCCCATTCGTGGGAGGGCCTGCTGGGGACAGGAGCCCGGCCATGGGGCTCATGCCCTCGCCGCGGGGCACCAGCGAGCGGATGTTCTTAGCGGTCAGTCTGGGTCTACGGCGGGGCTCCGGGGCAGGCGAGTGTGCCGGGTCTCAGCAGGCTCTTGTCCACAGGGATGCCGGGTGCCGGGTGGCAGCCTGAAGCTGGTGCAGCTCTGGAATGACATCCACTACCGTCTGGTCATGAAGAGGCTCGGCGTGGCCACGCTGACCCCGGTGCAGAAGTTCCGGTGCAGGAAGAGGTATGCACCAGCCTTTACTGGTGCTTATTCCCCGGGGCTCCCAAGGGATTTGCCCTCCAAGACCACAGAAGAACTTAGGTGAAGTAGAGGCAGGGAGATAAGAGGAAGCAGTGATAGACAGAGGGTAATAAGCTCCACAGCAGCAGGTGCCCTCCTCTCCACCGCTCGGCTGGCTGTGGGGACGCTTTCCGACCTGTGCCCACAGGGCGAGGACGGGGAGCTGTTCCCAGGACCCAGGCTGAAAGCTGTAGCTGCAGCAGGAGCCACTGCCTGTCGGTGAGGGCCCTGCAGTGAGGGAGGCGGCAGGTGGGCACCCTGACCTCGCTCGCTTCCTGCAGGATGGGTGCCCCTCAGCTCAGCTAATGCCCATGGTCAGGCTCTGCAGGTGCCTGGCCCGGATCCCAGCACGGCCCCTCAGGGCTGCAGGACTGTTAAAAGAGAGAGAAATGTGAGGGTCTGCAAGCACCACATGAGATACACATAGCGCTTAGAAGGCCGTCTGGTACACGGTGGCTGCTGGATGGCTGTTGATAATAATTACCACCATGACCATTATCAGCACTAAGTACACGTTACGACTACTAGTTATCATCATTACCATCATCACCGTTCGTGGATGAGGACACCAAAGCACAGAAAAGTTAGTCACTTGCCTGGTTACACACTACAGAGATGCAAAGGCAGGATTCCAGCCTAGACATCGAGACTGGAGAGCCTTTGTTCTTGACCTTGGGTGTCCCCCATTGGCCAGGAGGAGCTGCAGGTCTTGCTCTGAGCTCCTGAAAGCCCAAGTGACAGGAGTTTCTGAGCCATGGGCCTGGTTGATGGAAGAAGAGATGGATTCCTTTTGGATCAGACGGAATTTTTCTCACGGTGCGCGCCAGATATGCCCTCAAAGCCCAGCAGTTAGTCAGCCTTGAGGTCTTCAGGGATGCAGTCAGGTCCCTCCATATAGGCTCTGACAGCCTGCCAGAGGGTGGCTCAGCAAAGTAAATGCCTTGGGGACCAGCATGCAGTGTTTGTGAAGAGGCCCCTGGTTGCTGCGCGTTACTAGAGGTGCTGGGGCCCTGCTGTCCTGGAGCTGCCTGCGGGTGTGGATGATGGACAGTAGACCAGGAAACAAAGCAGATCCTGTAATTCAGAGCAAGGAATGCTAGACGGAACTCGTTCAGTAGAGGGCTGTGACTCACTGGTCCTCTGCTTGTGGTCGGGCTGCAGCACAGGGCTGAGCCTGGGGGAGGCCTGAGCACAGGGAAGGCGTGCTCTGGGCATAAGGAGGGGTGACACTGGAGTCACAGCAGGTGGTTAGTGCAGGAGCAGAGGTGGGAGGTTCTTGGAGTTTCTGGGAGTGGCCATGGCTGGGGAAAGGGTTGTGTCAGGATTGACTCTAGAGGATTTAACGATAGGTTGAATGTACTGGAGAAGGTAAAGAGAATAAACCTGGCTGCAGGGCTCTTGGCCTGATTGGCAGGGACGTGGTGGTCTCTCACTGGGATGCGCAGGATGGGCTGGGGGACGGTGTGGGGAGCAGGAGATTGAGCTCCACTGGGATGTGTGGGGTATGTTTTCGATGTTCATGGGGGTTTGTTCAATTGGCATTTGGCTAGCAAATCTTGTATAGACCGGTGCTGTTTGCTTATATGTCACTTTTTTCTTTTGGAAAAATTCCAGTATACACTCAGTAAAGAGGGTAGCATAACCAACCTCAGTACCCTCATCCCCCAACTTTAACAGTCATGGCCACTGGTCAGTGAGTGGTACTGGAAACCCTGGTGAACGTGTGGGGTGTGGGCCCAGGCAACACGAGACCCCACCCTTGTTCAGGGGATGGACCCGGGGACTGCAGCACAGAGTCCTGCAGGGGAGGCGGGTGGCCAGTGAAAGGACAGGAAGTCCAGGGGAGCACAGCAGGTACAACAGAAGAAGCCAGGGGTCTCACTGTTCTCATCCAGGAACCCACCGCCCGCCTCCCTCTGCCCTGACGGCCTCAAGAGCCGGAACTTCCCCAGAGAAGTTCGCCAGAAGCTGCAGGAGTTTGCTTCGGGTGTGAGCACCAACCCCAGCAAGGCCGAGCGGGTAAGAGCAGATGAGAGCGAGGCCCGGCAACCCTCCCCTTAGCCTACCCTCCCCGGTCCTTAGGGGACTCCCACCCTTAGGTGACATCACCACCCTTAGGGGATTGACCCGCATCCTCAGCCGCACCTCCCCGCCTCCCCAGTGGCCTATCTGCCAGGGCGCTGGCGCTCTCCGCCTGCCCTGAACTGCCCTGGGGACGGCGCTCTTTGGCTGGCAGCCGCCTGCACACGTGGCGGGGTTAGTTTCATCACGGGAGTCTTAATACCCCGTCATCCAGTGTGGCTTCAGCAGGTGCTCACTGAACACTTACCGCGGCCGGGACTCCAGCAGGAGGGATGCACGGGTGAGCTCTCGGGAGCAGGTGGAGGGGGCAGCAGTAAGAGCCTTGCCGCTCATAAAGCTGGCGTGCTCCCTTCTCTCCCGGTCCAATCAGCGGGGCTCTCCCAATGATCGTCCCGCCCCTTCTCTCCCGGGTCCAATCATCAGCAGGGCTCTCCCAGTGATCGCCCCGCCCCTTCTCTCCGAGTCCAATCAGCGGAGCCCTACTGGAGCTCCGTGCTGTGGCCCGTGGTGGTTCGGAACTGGCTCCTGAGGAAAGACAGGTGCCTGATCACAGGGTCGGTCGAGGCCGACGCGCTCTCGCACAGGCCCGGCGGGCGGGCGGTCAGTGGTTTGGTGGCGCCTCGGGAGGGTCCGGTTTGCAAGCCCTGCCGAGCCCTCCCGGCTGCGAGTGGCCGTCGGCCGGGCGGCGGCTTGAGGAGGAACAAGGCCAGAGGCCACGGCGCCGGCCCGCATGATGCCCCGGCCGCCCTGTGTCCCGGCCCGCTGGTCCCGGCCCCGCGTCTCAGGAGCGGGCTGGGCAAGCGGCGTGTTGTTTCGGCGCAGGAGGACCTGGCCTCGGAGACGCGCTTGACCACTGAGCAGATCTACAACTGGTTCGCCAATTACCGGCGGCGCCAGAGGGCCCTTGTGCAGCGCGCGGCGCTAGCCCGGGACTCGGCGGAGGACCGCACCGCGAGGGAGGCCGGCCCGAGCCCCCCGCGGCCCACAGGCCAGCCCCACCTTGGCTCTGGGTGCGTGGACAGGCCTCAGTGGTCGGGTGAGTGACCCCTCTCCCAAAACCTGTGTCTAGGGCTAGGCCGAGGTAGGGTCACTGGTTACAGGACAGGGTCCTCTCCGCCAGCCCCCGCCTGCACGTTTGGTACTTCACCCTGTGGGAAGCGAGATCGCTGAAGCTGAGGGTCAGGTTGGACTCAGGATGGGCCCAGGTGGGGCTGCAGCAGCGTTTTGCGTTGAGAGGTTACTTTGCGGCCAGGGCCAGGAGTCAGTGGGAAGGGAGCCAAGCACTAGAATTTAGGGTGTTCTGGGTTCCTAATTACGGGTGTTGGTTCAGACCAAAGACAGATCAGGGGACAAACAAAGAATACTGGGCAGCCAGCGTGGCTGTTCTTAACCTGCTGGGAAGGAAGCTGGGACCCTGAGCATCACCCAGCTTCTCCTCCTGTCTGATCGGCTTTTAGCAGGACCTGAGGAAAGTGGGTCTGTACAGACCCAGGAGACCACCCAAGGGCCGTGGGAGCCACTGGTCCTGGCCCCAGACTTCTCTGGAGACGAGACCATGCCAAAGTCACTGGCTCCCAGGTACTGCCACCCACGTGGGCCATGGGACCGTTCCCTGTTCAATTCCCCATCTTCAGTGGGAGACCAGGCCTGGAGTGGGCGTAGGAATGCCTGCCGGGCACTGGGACCAGCTCAGTGATGGCGGAGGGCAGATTCAGCTGAGACCCCAGGTACAGGGGAGCCACTGGCAAGGAGCCCACATCATGGACTCCAAACTTGTTCCCTGGAGCCTGACTCACAGCCTGACTTCACGTAAATTTTGGTGACTGGGGAAAACAGAAAGAAAAACGTGCAGACCTATCTCCTAAAGGCAAACCCGCTGTCCTCGCGGTCTGTTTCTCTCTAGCGTTTGGTATGGTTGGTATATCATTAGGTTAGGAACAGCCAACATTTCTTGAGTTCCTGCTACAGACCAGGCCCTGCCTAACCGCTTTCCCTCACCCTGTTGCCCCTGTGGTGCCGCACAAACTGCTGTGAAGAAAGTGCCGGCAGCAGCGGGACTGAGTCTGAGTGTGGGACCAGGTCCACGTCTGCGTAAACATCAAGTGGTGCCCACTTTTTCCATTTACACTTGTGTTTTAAGCATCTCTCCTGACACTACCTGGGCTGGCACCTCACGTCCAGGCTGGCACTACCCAGGTGTGTGGCCTTAGGCAGGTTCCCGTGACCTCTCAGTGTTGCTTTTTCTCACCTGTGAAATGGGGATAGTGATGGACCCTGCCACGCATGTCATCACACAGATTACAGGGGCGGGGGGTTGTTAACAAAAGCCCAGGAGCACCATCTGAGACACAGGGAGCATTTGGGGAATATTTTAATTCTTTAAATTATTGACTGCTGCCTAACACTCCTTTAAGATCCACCTTCATTTAATCATTCACCTGTTAGGTTCTTGCTAATCATTTTCAGCCTTCAATATTGTGGAGCAATGTTTCATTGAAGGGCTTTGTAAATAAACTGCTAATGTATCTTAGGTTTCCAGGGGTAGTATTCTTTGTGTCTCTGGAACCCTTGTAGCCCCAGGGAGAACTGTGGAGGCAGCGTGATTGGGGTGGACCCCACAGCCATCTGTGGCTGCGTTGAGTCCGGAGCCCAGATTCCCAAACTGGGCTGGAATCTCCTCCCAGGCCCCACTACCCCAGCCTGAGGGATGGTGTTCACTTTGCTCCCCAGGTCTCTGCAGGGTGGTGAGATGTACCAGGAGGGGCCTAGCCACGATCCTGCCACTCTTCCTCCCGTCTTCCCTGGCTCTGGTTTCTGCCCTCTGGCTGCTGGCAGCGACATGCTGGACCCCTCTCTGGGTGCCCCCGTGTCGTGGCTGACATCTCTTGCACTGGAATCCTCCAAGGAAGTTTCCTTCCAGACTAGGCCACTGATCCACAGTCACGGGCTGGACCTCACGATGCGCCCTGCAGATGCTCCTCTGGCTGTGTCCATCACCGCCCTTGGTGAGGCCAGCCCCACAGGTGGGTCTACGCTAGACAGACTATGTGTTTCTACATCAGATGCTTCAACTGCTTGTATGTTATTTGACGGGGAAGAATTTTGAGGGGCCAGGACTTTCTGCTTGAATCTCTTATATTTGATTAGACCCCAAACCAGTGCAGTTGGAACAGGCTCTTCCCACCAACAGCCTGGATAGTTTTCATTTTATTTTTGTTTTCAAAATAAAATGTGCACGTGACTAAAAAAATAAGATGGTGAGGAAAGAGTTAAAATGAAATGAAATGGCTGCCATCCCTGTACTCCAGTCCCTGTAACTAACCAGTCAACATCTGCTACAACGGAGGAGGGCTGAGCTGTTCAGACCTCTAGCTCTCTCTTCCTAGTTTCTTCCTTAGTTGTAACTGTCGCTATAAATACCTTTAAAGAATACGTATTCAGGTATATATTTCGTGCACCAAACACGATAGCATCTTGTGACATCCCAGCTTCTAAGGAGGATGTTGGCGCTGAACTCAGCTTGTCACCTAAATTTCTTAGTCTTCTGTGGTCCCATACAGATCGTCTTGTAGTTTGTCATTGCCTCCCTTTTTTCTTACATTGTCTGCTTTTATCACATTCCTAAGTTCTTGCAGTGTCTTAAGCATCCCCTTTGAAGACTTGTTGCCAGGGCCTCCTTCCTGCTCCCAGTCTGGTGTGGAGCCGTCATCCCAGGAGCACCTTTAACTGCTTCCCTGGGTTTGCTTCAGCGTTTCCTTAATTGCAAGTCTTGTTCTTTCTTTCTTGACTCTTGTTATGTTAGAGAATGTCTTTAATTAACTCTATAAGAAAGGGTGCCTGCAAGGTAGTGTCTGTTTCCTTGCATCTTCTGAAATTGTCTTTAATCCGCCCTCAAGTTTGATTAATGACTTGTCAGGGACAGAATTCTGAGTTTAAAATACTTTTTACCTTAGAAATTTGAAAGCAACATAGCATCCAATTATAGCATCCAATGTTGTCATTTTAAGTTAGATGTCATTCTGATGTTCACGTATTTTTCCTTTATTGGAGCTTTTTATTTTTGAAGTCTTGGTGTTCTGAAATTTCACAGTGATGGTCCCAGGTGTGAGTCTTTTGAATTCACTTTGTTGTTAAGCTTTTCAATTTAAAGAACCAGAGAACAAGGTATTCTTTAAGCTCTGGGCACTTTTTGTGATTTTCTTTGATAGTTTCCTCCTTCCAGTTCTCTCTTTAGAGCACAAATGTTATTTGGATGTTGGAAATCCTGGACCAATCTCCCAAAATGCTTACCTTTTTTAAAAAATTTCTTTTTTATTGTATGTGCTTTTGTCTTAAACTTTGTCTTCTGATATTTTGACAATTATACATTTTAAGAGAACTCCAACCTCTCTTTTCTTTTTTTTTAAATTTTATTTATTTATTTATTTGGCTGTGCCGTGTCTTAGTTGTGGCACGTGGGGTCTCTAGTTGTTGCGTACAGGCTCTTAGTTGAGGCATGAGGGATCTAGTTCCCTGACCAGGGATTGAACCTGGGCCCCCTGTATTGGGAGCATGGAGTCTTAATCACTGGACCACCAGGGAAGTTCCCCAAGCTCTCTTTTCTTATTTCTGATTTTCCTTTCTTCATAGATCATGTTACTTGTTTTTGTTTTTTTAATAAGTTTTTTAAAATAAATTTATTTATTTAGTTTTGGCTGTGTTGGGTCTTCGTTGCTGCACACGGGCTTTATCTAGTTGTGGCAAGTGGGGGCTACTCTTCGTTGTGGTGTGCGGGCTTCTCGTTGAGGTTGCAGAGCATCTGCTCTCGGTGCATGGGCTTCAGTAGTTGTGGCTCGCAGGCTCTAGAGCACAGGCTCAGTAGTTGTGGCGCACGGGCTTAGTTGCTCTGCAGCATGTGGGATCTTCCGGGACCAGGGCTCGAACCTGTGTCCCCTGCATTGGCAGGTGGATTCTTAACCACTGCACCACCAGGGAAGCCCCGATTGTATTACTTTTTATAGATGCAGTATCTTATATTTCTCCGAGTATCCTAGTTAGTAGTTTCAGAAAATGTGCTTTCTTGCCTGAAGGGGGGAATGTTGGGGTTGTGGATTCAGGCCCTTCCTTGAACAGAGGAGGAAGAGGTGCCCCAAAGAGGAAGAGCCTGGAGACTCATTTCTCTGAGGCAGCTTTTCCATCTGATCTTTGGTCTTTGATTTCAGAGACCTTTTCCTGTCCATGTTTACTAACAAGGCTGGAGCTGGGATGGGCAGTGGCCAGCCTCATACTGGGAGGAGGGAAGCTGGTCTTCACACCGCGTCCAGCCTATGTGAGGGGTGTGTTCTCTGGGAATTGGAGAGCTCCCTGCTGGTTGCCTGAGCACCTTGCTTTCCCTCCCTCCCTGCAAACCTCTCAGGGTCCTTGGCCCCTGCTTATGCCCCAGCTTCCCTTCAGACAGCCCCCACCATGGGATCAGACCTGTGCCCTGCATCTGCAGAACATGGACATCTCCCACCTGCCAATTACCCTTCCCATGACACTCCCTTTGTTCTAGGCTTCGGGCTTTTTATTTCTGTTTTTCTTGGAGGAAGAAGATAAAACCCACTGATTTATTCTGTGTAAACTGGAAATGTTCAAATTAGCAGTTAACCATATTTCCTGGACCTCAGACTATCTGTAAAGTTCTGCAGGAAAGGGGAAACAGCAGAAGGCGGAGGTAGAGTCATGCACCAAATGGTTAGGAAGATCTCGGCTCTGGCAGACAGGAGGGAGGACTGTTGTTTGGGGTCTGAGATCGGGGATGCATGCTAGTTTTACCACCTGGATAGACTTAGGGCAGCAATGGACCTTCCTTCTTACCTCACTTTGCTCCTAAACGTCTGTCGACCCAGAATTGATCACGTCCACAGGGGCTTGCCTTTTAGGGTGAAAGACAGACACGCTGAGAGATTTTCTACAATATTTTAAGTAGAGAGAAAAGGCAAGGTAAGGTAGTAACACCTGGCACTGCAGTGAAATCATGGTGAAACCCAAGGTGAAAGGGGGGGGCAATGGCCGTGGGCTGGGCCAGCCTGTGGTGAACGGGGGACACCGCGGGGTCTCTCCTCAGACAGCCGTGGTGGGCGTAGGGCGGACTGGGGTGCTGAGTCTTTGTTTGGCACTGGGGCTGGCATGAGATCTAGAATGACAAAGAGAAATTTGAGGTCAGCAAAACTTGACCTTGTTTTGGATTTTGGGAGCCTGCAGAGGCCACTGAGATCAGCAGTGGTGGCTGTTTTCCCTCAGCGCAGGAGCCGAGGCTGGGGGCTGCCTCTCCACGGAGGCCTGTGTTGTGCTGCACGTAGACTGTGCTCCCTTCCCCCAGCACTGGGTTGTGGGATTGCTTCCCGTGCAGGATTAGCTGACCCTCCCAGCAGCAACGCCCGGAGCACATACCTGGAGGAGGGTCCAGGTACCAGCGGTGGCCAAGCGGAGCCACAGGCGAGCGGCTTCCTGGTGCCCCGGCTTCCACTGCAGGCTCCCGAGTTCACCCTCACCCAGAGGTAAGCTGCAGAGCCACAGGGCTCAGGTGACACTTCCTACGGGCCGTGGGCAGGGTGCCTGGTGCACACTCACCATCTCCAACGGTGCAGAGTGCGTCCTTTCCTTATGGATTTCTGGAAACCTCAACAGTCCCCCATCCTACATCTACTGAAAGAAGGTGGTACTCTCTCCCTCAGACAAGCATTGGAGCAGATACGGGCATCCGTTCTGGGGTGGTGCTTAGGCCTTCACGCGTCCCCAGAGCTCTCCCTGGGCCCCAGCAGCCTCTTTCAGGCATTTTCTTTTCCCCAAAGGCTTTTAGCTTCTGGACAGCATCAAGATCCTGATTGTATATTCCAAATTGGAGTTTTAAAGGGGCTTGGGACGGCCATGGCAGCGTCCAGAGGCTTCACAGGAGGCGATGTCGGGCCAGGGGTCCTCCGGTGGAGAGGGAATCTATGATGGGGACCGCAGGACAGGGTCCCCAGGGTTCGGGGTCTCCCAAGTCTGGGAGCAGAAGGCCAGGTGCCCAGTGAGGGAAGAATTACTGGGGGACATGGGAGAGAAGGGGAGGAGCCTCCCAAGTCAGAGGCTCTGCTTGTGGAAACAGCCAGATGGTGGGAAAATTCAGACCATGCTGATGGACTCACTTTTCCATTTATGACCGGGAGCCACACAGAGCAGCCACAGGGCCGCTGATGGCCTGCTGGGCCCCTCCACTGGCTGTATCACCCTGGGACTCCAGTGCCCCAGCTCATCCTTGCTTTGATCTGGTAACCTTGATTCCTTGTTTAAAAACTGCTTCATGTAGTTGGCATAAAGTAAACCAACATGTTTAGATGGTGCACAGGACAGTTTTCCAAGCGTGACTTACGTATCCTACAAACCATAGCTGTGCTGCTAGTCATGGGTCACGGGGCTGTTCCCACCCTTGCCACCTCAGGACCGAGGGCCTGCTTTCTTTAGCTGCGTTTTCTAGAGTTCCATATAAGTGAACTCATACAGCGTAGACTCTTTTTTGGGGTATGGCTTCTTCCACTCAGCCTGACTCCTGTGAGACCTGCTTCCGCTGCCGTGTGTGTCCGCACCCCTCCTCTTCATGGCGGAGGCCGAGCCCTTGGTGTGGATTGTCGTCACCTGTTGGCGGGCATCTGGGAGCTCCTGGTTTGGGACTGCTGTGCACGTTCCCGACGCGTGGTGGCCTGCGTGTTTGCCCTCGTGTCTCTGGGGGGTGTGCACGTGGCGGTGGGATGAGTAGGTCACAGGGTGAGTGTGGTCTGACTTTGAGGGACCGCATGATATTGTCCCGAGCAGCTGCATCTGCGTCCCCTGCCGCCTCCCCGGATTTGGTCCTAAGGACCTCTGGGCTCCGTCACACCTCAGGCCTGTTCCTTTTCTTCCTTCACATCTCTGCTTACCATCCCGTCCTCCGTGAGCCTGTGCTGATGTGCTCTCTGACTACCTGAGCCACCTGCTCAAGGTGTCACACAGGCCCCTCCAGCACCCTGCACACCTGAGGGCCCTGCAGGAGGAGGCCGTTCCCAAAAGAGAGTCCGGCACCAGGAAGGGCTTCTGATGGGCAGAAAGCTCGCAGGGTGTGGCGCTCACAGTAAACAGTGTGAGCCTCAAACAGGGCCTGGAAAAGGGCCTGTCCTGACACTGTCCCTTTTCCAGCCCCCCGGAGCTGGCCCCGGCCCTGCCTGCCTTCCCTGGCCCCGTGCCGGCCATGGACCTGGGCCAGCCCATGCCCTCCAGCCAGGTGAGGCCTTCCTATGAGGTACCGTGGGTTTCCCTCCTAACTCCTGGGTCCTCAGCTTGGGACTTTGGAGTGAATAAAATGGACAGAGTTGAACATGGGGCAGGGATTCCTCGAGGCTGGACTTCGGTGGAATGAGAACTGGAGGCAGGTGTCATGGGGCGGAGTCCAGAGGGGGCGGGTCCCAGGATCAGGGTGACCCGGATGGGAAGGCAGAGCCCACAGAGGGCACCTCCATGTGTGATGCTGTGTTGGCATTCCAGGTGCAGTGGCCCGATGGCCAGACCTCCAGCGACGCCTTCTGGGGAGCCAGGATGCTCCTTGAGCTTTCAGGGGGCAGCCTGGGCTGAGCTGCCCCTCGGGAGCCTGGCCAGCGCTCCAGGGGAGCAAGTGTGGAATCTGGTAACACAAGTTGCAGAGCTCTGTCCCTACAGAAGAAGGAGGTCCCCAGAGTTCCCTGGGGGTTCTGCTGAGAAGCACTAAGGGCTGCCATGTTTGAATAGTTTGGTTGGCAACTCCCTGTACTGCAAGAAGCATCTGAGGAACATTTGTGAAGTCAGAAGTCCAAGGTGGGTCTGTTCTACTCAGGCAGCAGCAGTTTGCAGTCAAGCTCCTGGGCAGGCAGGCCCCTCTCCAGAGAGGAGGGTGTGGCACTGCAGCCACCCTCCCGCCCAGCCCCGTGGTGAGTGCGGCCCACAGGCACATGCACCGCAGGAGAGTGCTGGGTGGGGCGAGGCGCCTTCCCCTCGCTGTTGTGATCCGTTGTGTTTGCCGACCAAGTGTTCTGTTCAATTAAAGTTTAATGTTCTGACGCGCCCCTCCCCCATTCACTTAACTGTCCCGGATACCTGCCCCTGCCAGGCCTGGCCCCCATTGCACAGCGCGAGGGCACTACTCCATGCATCAGGACCTGGTGAGGGATATTCGGATCCTTTCCACCAGCTCCATGTTATAAGCAGCGTCCCGTGGGCATCTCTGCGCTCTGCCCCTTGCCTGGTCATTTTGCCCCGGGAACGAGGAATTGCCCCCAAGGTGGAAGCGGTGTGCTGAGCGCACAGGCCAGGGGCTGAGCTTTGGCACCCGGGACTGTCCTCCCCGGGGATGGGCCCTTGACCCTCACCTCCCCATCCTGTTGGTCGACAGAAGTGGTACAGTGGGGAGCAAAGTCAGGTTTGTGCCCTTGGGGCTCACAGGAGAGTGGGGAGGGGCAGAGGACCACGGGGGCGCTTCCAGGTGCTTGCTGGGGAGTGGGATGAAGTGGGAGCAGCTGAGAGCCTGGGACGCCTGAGCGGACACTGAGAGCTCCCCGGGAGCGGTGTCTCAGCTGAGACCACCAGCACTCCTGCATCCCGTCACGTCCCACCTTCCTTGCCAGAACCACAAGCAGGGCTGAGCATCACGAGTGACAGGGGTGCCACGTGGACGGCCACTCACATTCCAGGTTCCCGGAAACTCGGACCTTTCAGTTTGAGAACATTTTCTTATTTTGAAACAATTGAAAACTGGCCAGAAGTTGAAAATGGGGTACAAAGATCTTTTTTCCCTTGAGCCATTTGAGAACAAGTTACTGACCTGCTGCCCCATCATATTCCCCTAATACTTTTATGTGCTTCCTTCAGATAAGGAATTCTACACGTGCACAGCACCTCCATGGAAATCAGGGAATCAGTCCTGGTGCTTTACTGCCTCCTAATTTGCCAGACCCCATGAGAGTTCAGGTCGTCATCCCAGTAATGCCCTGGATGTGAGAGAATCCAAATCTGCCCCATAGCACTGGCTGCCTCTACTCAACAGGGCTTTCAGTGCCCTTCAGCCTGGGACAGTCCCTGGGTTTTCCTGGCCTTCCATGACCTCGGCTTGAGTATTGCAAGCTGGTTACTCTGCAGAACGTCCCCCAAAGTGGCCATGTCTGACGTTTCCTTGTGATTTGGGGTTTGCATTTGGACGGAAGATCCCAGAAGTGACGCTTGGTCCTTACTGCGTCTTCTGGGCGGCACGTGTCCTTGTCATTCACCCCACTGCTGATGGTGCGCATCTCCATCACCTGGTTAGGGTGTTGCCGACCAAGTTTCTCCACTGTAAAGTTCCTCTTTTTGTGTAAGTATTTTAGGGGGTGGTTCTTTGAAGCTATGTAAATAGCCTGTTTCTCATCAAATTTTCTATTAACTAATTCATTAGTTTCCCTCATGTGCTTACCTAATTCTCAGAATTCGTGAACACTTTACTCTCCCTTTTACCCCAGGTGTGGGATCTCAGACGTCACCGACGTTCCCCGCACATGCACACAGTGTACACCTCGCCACCAAGAGTCACTCTTCAACTTTATGACTTACCCTTCACCCAAACGGTGATTGATGTAAATAACTGAGTTCCACAATGCGTTGTACCCACTCTTTACCCACACAACCTGTCCCCGCGTGAAGCACGCTCTTCAAACGCACTCACCCTCATTCAAATTCTGCACAACATGTCGGCACAATTAGTGAACGTGCTTTAGGGTTAGGGGTTAGGGGTTATAATGCCCTGGGCTGCTATAGGGTGTGCCCTCCTCGACCTTCCCAGGAAACATGTAGAGCTCTGGGCCTGTCCTGGTGTCCTGTGGCCAGCAGACCCTGGTTTCCCTGGGTGGGGACTGGTCACAGTCAGAGGCGGGACTCTGGTGAACGGGTCTCATGAGGACCCCCAGGGCATTTTCCTCCCTCCTACCCTTGGCAGACACTGGGCTCCATCCTGAAAGTCCCAGAGTCCTGACTCAGCCAGCTGCATCAGGTCTGCTTTGGAGGAAATGGACTAAAGTCTCTGGAGCTGACCCTTGACAGAGCGGACCTCCTGCGGAGGGCCACCCATGCTGCGTCAGATGTAGGGAAGGAGGCAAGAGGCTCGCCCCTCCTCCACAGAGCACCTGGAGGGAGGGAGCTCTGCCCTCCGCGTCCTGCCAATCAGGCCTCCTGCCCACCACTTCCCTTCCTGCTTCCTGGCTTGACCCCAGGCCCTTCTGAGAAGAGGGTGTTGTCCCACAGTCTGTCCTGCTTGCCCTTCCTGAAAGGGCCAGCCTAAGCCAGGGGACATTGGTGAGATGCAGTGACCAGGCAAGAGTGCCTCTTTCTGTGTCTCCCCTACTGAGATGAAGACGCAGATAGCGGCCATTCCAACCTGCTGATGGCTGGGGGAGGGGCCCAGAGGACGGTGAGGGATGGGATCTGGCTACTCCCGGGCTTTCTGGGCTCCAGGAACGGGGTGGGGGGGGCGCGACCAGCTCCAGGGAGCCCCCTCATCCTCCCATGGCCCCCGGAGGCCGAGAGCTGTGTCCAGAGCTCCCAGACAGGGCCAGAGTGACCAGCCAGCGGTGGCCTTGGTCTGTCTGTGAAGGGCCCTGCCTCTACCCTCACCCACCATGGTCTGGAGAGAAAGGGACAGAGCAGAGGGTGCCTGTATCCGTCCCTTAGGGCTGTTGTAACAAAGTACCACAAGGGACTTCCTCGCGGTCCAGTGCTTAGGACTCCACACTCTGACTGCTGAGGGTGCGTGTTCAATCCCTGGTCGGGGAACTAAGATCCCACAAGCCGTGCGGTGCAGCCACAAAACAAACAACGAGGTGTCACAAACTAGGTGGCTCAGAACAGAAATCTGTCGTCTCATGGCCCTGCAGAATGGAAGTGTGACATCTGGGTGTTGGCAAGGCCTTGAGGGCACCAGGGGCAGGATCTGATTCAGGGCTCCCTCCAGCTTCTGGTAGCTCTTGTCTTGGGACAGCATAGCTGCGGTCCTCACTCACAAGGCATTTTCTGTGTGTGTGTGTTTGTGTGCGCGAGTGTAGTGTGGATCCGCTTCTGGAGCCGACCCCTGGGGAGCCCGGGCCTGTGTGTCTGTAACAGCATCCGCGGGGCTCGTGCGGCTTGACCTGGGCCCCTGCGGGATTACACAGCTGGGAGCCCTTCTGTGTGGCCGGACCGTGTTCATCTGAGTCACGCACTTGGTGCTGGTGGCGCCTGAGCGCCACGCCACTCCAAGGCTGTGTCGTTGTGGGTGAGCCATGCCTGCCCTCATTCGTGGTCCCGACGACACCGCAGTGTCCTTCCCCTGAGCAAGATGCCACCCTCTGGTGGCCTGCGGAGCCCGTGCTGTCCCCAGCCGGGACTCGGGGGACAGGGTCCGGGAAAGCAGAGAGCGGGCGTCTGTCTTGGACACGGGCACGGAATCTCGTCCTCGGGGCTTTGCCCCAGGGTTTCTCTTTATTTTCTCACTAGAATTTCATCAGGGCTCCAGTCGACCCTTGAGCCAGCGGGGCTGGGGTGCCGACCCTCTGCCGTCAGAATGGAGTATGACTGACGGTCGCCCTCCATCACCCTGGTTTCGCGTTGGTGGATCCGGTCTGCACCATTTTCTATTTAAAAAAATCCACACGTGAGTAGATCCAAGTGGTTCAAACCCGAGTTGTTCAAGGTTCAACGGTATTTTACGAAAGCATCCCCGCATTAAGGCACTGTCACTCAGGGCACACAGCATTTTTCGTACAGAAGAGGGTCATGGTGGTACTTCCGAAGGGCGGTGCGTGCTCCAGGGACCGGCCGGCCCCACCAGCCACCCGAGGGCCAGCACCCCTGTGTTCTTGCCCTCGTGAGTGTTCTGATGGCCCTTTCTTGTTACAGTGTTGATGCCATTGAACACGTTAATCGACACGTTGAAAAGGAGGTGTGTTAAAACTCACAACATTAAGTTTAAATACAGTCTTTACACCAAAACGAGAATATATGAACATTTTTCCTTTCTGGCTTTAATGGAAGTAAGCTCATTGACAACTTTTTCCTTTTGTTGAGAAAGTCAGTTTAATAGGCAGCATATTTGTAATATTACATAAAGTATGTCTGTTCTGTAAACAGTGACATCCTACACTAAATGAAATACGTAAGCATATCAGACTTTGTTATTAAAATCAGAATTTGTTAAAGGTCACTTAACACTCAGCTATTAACTGTGAACCCAAATGGTCCAGGGTCTTTTCTAGTGGGAGATTTCTAAGCACCATTCCTAGCTTTTCTATGCTAATTGGTCTGTTTACATTGTTCTTATTTTTGGGTCCATTTTGTTACTGTGTATTTTTACTAGGAAATCACCAATTTCTTTTAGGTTTCCAATCTGAAGCAACATTTCTTTTATTTAACTTTAATTTTCCCTCTCTTTCTAGTTTTCTACAGAATTGTCACAATTAATGAGCACTACTGAAACATTATTATTAACTGCAATCCATATTTTATTCTATTCAAGTTCCCTTCCTTCTACCTTTTTCTGTTCCAGAATCCCATCCAGGCACCACATGACATGTGATCATCATGTCTGTTTAGGCTCTTCTGGGCTTGGACAGGTTCTGAGACCCTCCTTGTTTCGATGACCATGACAGGGTGGAGGAGGGCTGGGCAGGTACTCTGTAGGCTGTCCCGCACTGGGATTTACTTAGTGTTTTTCTCATGGTTAGAGAGGGGTTATGGGTTTTGTGGAAGCAGATCACAGAGGTCAGGGGCTTTCCCATCACTTTATATCAAGGCAGTAGGCTCTCGAGACACGTATCACTGTTACTGTTAACCTTGGTCACCTGGCTGAGGTAGTTTGTCAGGTTCCCGCTGCGTTTTGGAGCCTTTCCTGACAGCTCCAGCCAATCCTGACCACTCCCCTCTCTGAGTTTCTGTAGCTCTGATCTTCAAGTCACATGTTGCTGGTCTGCTTCCTTCCTGTAGTATCTGTTCTCTTGGAATCCCATGGCTGGGAGTCTCCAGAAAGTTGACAGTTTTCAGGAGGAGAGAATATTCTGCTGTACCCTCCTGTCCCTAGCTCGGTACTGGACTCATGGTAGGAAGGTGATGTATTTAAATCAAGCTTCTGATACCAAGTTCCCCTGCTGAGTTTATGATTAACCTTTCTTTACAAAAGTGTATCCCTTTTCTTGTCCTGCCCCTGTTCCCCTCAGGATTGAGGAGTATCAAAGAAAAGGGGCGGGGGGCAGGAACTGGTCAGGACCCTGCAGAGCCCTTCTGGGTTCAAAAGACCCTCCATGTCCCCCATTTCTTGTTTGCAGAGAAAGGCTTTACTCTCCTAGGCCTTTCCTGAGTTCTGAAGAGTGGACACATGTAGTTACTAATTAGGGAAGATAGGGAATGCAGAAACGAAGTTAAAGCAGGCCCAGATGGTGTCAGAGGAAACACCAGGGGCCAACCAGGAATTAAAATTGCTAACCCATCACATAGGCTCTAAGTAAATAATAAAATGCCTCAACCGTGGCCTTTGTTCTCTCCTAGAAACAGGTTAAAGAATGACGAGACCATGATTTTCTAGTTTGCTTTTCAGGGACATGAAGCTCAATCACAATCACCAATGACACATCGAGTCATAGGATGGCGCCGGGAAGCCTGCAACTGAGGTCTCATCAGGAAGCTGAAATCACCAAGACCCCCTCTCATTTACCCTTTTTGCCTTTAAAGACCTTGCACCTGGCTAGCCAGCAAGATGGACCTGAGACAAACCTGCATCCCCCATCTTCTGGACTGGTGCACAGCCCAGGTCTGGCCGCTTGTCAATATTCCAGAGGCAAGTGCTGGTCGGAACAGAAAAGTTGCTTTAATAAGAAAGCCGGCAGTCTAGGGAGAAGGCAAACTCATATCCAAAACCAACTCCAAAGAGTTTGCTCAGCCACAAAAAAGGTGAAGTGATCTCAGTTAATCACTGAGGTAGGGGGTCCGAGTCATCCCACACCCCACTGTGTGCAGGCGTGTGGACTCCTTGTGACCTTTCTTTAGATGCTATCCTGCTCAGTTTGCTCGTGAGGTTACTGAAGGCCAAGCTGGGGAAAAGGTCCAATCATCTGTTGATTACTTATTTATATTTCTTTAATCTAAGGAAAGAACCAACAGGTTAGGCAAAGTATTATGTGATCAAAACATTTGGAAGATGTGCTTGGGTTAGTTAGAATATAGCTTTGCTGAAGTGGTAGGACAAATGGGGCCTCCTGCAGAGCTCTTTCCTGACAAAAGCTGCTTAAGGTTAACAGAACTCTCTCTGCTCCAAACGCGGGTGTTTCCCTTTGTTTGGCCTCATTTGTGCGTCAGGCACACAAAGTTGGGTCCAACACTTCTGGGTCAGTGGCTTTTGACTAGGAGATGGCACGCTTTTCTCATGTCATAATCCAAGGGCATGGAGCACGTCTGATAGGCCAGAGACCAAGAGGACAGATTGGGCAGGTCCCTTTGGCAGATGTCGTGCTTTGCTTTCTTTTAAGCAGAATCTCTTCCTGACCCTTAGCACCGTTACCCCACTTCGCTCACTCTGCCCGCAAAGGATCTGCCCGGTGAAATCTTTGATCAATTGTTTGGGGACAGAAGGGCGAGAACCTTCTCTTGGTGCACACGACCCCCCAAATGCTGATAATCCCAGAGCAGCTGTCTTTGAAGCAAGGGCATGAGGAAGGCCAGCCACAGAGGGCTTTGTTTTGTTGAGTGGAGTTGACGTGGCCCAGCACTGGGCTCGTACGTCTGTGGCACAGAAAGCCCAACCCCTGCAGCGGGAGTTTGCAGCAAAGTAAGGGCTTATGGCACCAAGCAAGAGAGTGGGCGACAAGCCTCGGATCCACTCCAACTTGACCATTTTTAAAGGGGAAGAAAGGGGGTTAATTATCATCTTGTGACACATTTTTTAAAAAATATTTTTTATTTAGCTGCGCTGGATCTTAGTTGCAGCACACGGGATCTTCGTTGCGGCCTGCGGGATCCTTAGTTGCGGCCTGCGGGCTCTAGTTCCCTAACCAAGGACCGAACCTGAGCCCCCTGCACTGGGAGTGTGGAGTCTTAACCACTGGACTACCAAGGAAGTCCCCTTGTGACAGTTCTTAGTCGTAGTTTCGGGGCTCAGGATGTCTCTGGTTTGCCACTCTGGAGATCCATGGCTTGGCCGTCCGTGAGCTCATCTTGCCCTGGAGAAAAACAACCACGACTTTGTATGTTGATGATGAGACCTCATCTGACTCTGGGGGTGAGTGCTCAGTGAGCAAAGGATTAGGTCAGAGGGGACAAGAAAGGGAGTAAAGTTTTGGACAGAGAGGCTTATCATCAGCATGGCAGGGGAGCTCGGTTTTAGGGGGACTTGGTTTCACAGAGAGCTGCTTGTGAGAACAGAGATGAAGGGGGACTGCAGGGGAAGACAGA
The DNA here is from genome assembly GCF_937001465.1 of Orcinus orca. Taxonomy (NCBI): domain Eukaryota; kingdom Metazoa; phylum Chordata; class Mammalia; order Artiodactyla; family Delphinidae; genus Orcinus; species Orcinus orca. The sequence continues at coordinate 89,533,056 of NC_064573.1, forward strand.
GGGAGACCCAGGGTTCTGGTAGTGGGAGAAGAACTTTTGCAGGTAAGACCTTGGAGAACTAAGGAGGAGAATCTGAAAGCTTCGCTGATGTTGTGGAGGGAGGAATTTCCCTCTACGCTTCTAGGTTCTTCTGGCTGGTCTAAGATTTAAACTGACATGAGACAGATTAACAGGAGAAAGTCACACAAAAGTTTAATAAAACGTATGCTTGGGAGAGACCCAAGAAAACTGAGTAACTCTCCAAAATGCTGGAAACCATCACCTTTTTTTTTCCCCCAGAAATAATGTATTTATAAACACAGAAATGGTTACAACAAAGATGGCCGTGACGAGTGGGTACGTATATATTTTTATATATATATATATATTTATAAATAAATCCTTGTCCAGCAACTGACTGTGGCACCTAAGGAGGTAAGTCCAGTCCTTGCATTTGCCCCGAACCCTCCCTTCTCTGCAGCCCCCCCGGTTGTGGGGTTTCACAAAGAACCCGCAGCTCCTCAGGCTGGGGACGGGGACACTTAGCACAGGGCCTCGGCTGGCAGAGAAGGGGAGGAGCTCCAAGGAGAACCGTCACCCACACTTCTAAGCCACCCTTGACCAATTTGGGGATCTCCAGCCCTTGGGGACCACATCTCAGCCCTTGCCCCTTTAAGAATAAAGGCAGTCTGACTGCCCCCATGTCCTTCCAGCATTAGGTAGGAAGTGACTGGAGATCACGAGGGGAAGGAAGCGGCTCCCAGGGACGGGCACAGCAAGAACACAACAGGAGGCTGCTTGCATTTAGGGCTCCCTCCTCTCTGACGTCTGGGAGTGCCAGCCTCTAGTCCTCCCATCAGCCCGAGCTTGGAGGATTACGAGGGTGAGGAGAGAGAAAGTGCCCACGCTGGAAAAGTCTCTATGAGGTCACAGCAAACCCCTCCCCTGAGCACCAACCCCAATGTTAAAAGCCATGCTTGGGCGGGGAGGCTGCCGGATTTCCCTACCAGCTCAGTACTCCACAGCCATTCAGGAGGGCTGACGTTCCTTCTGAGAGGCTGAGAATAAGGATGGTATCCTGTGGGGGAAGGCCGTGCCTGAGGCCCAAGGAGATGGAGCCGTGGCCTGTCAAGGAAGAAGAGGACTTTTCCCACCGAGAGGAGCTGCAGAAAGAGGGGACCAGAATGGCTTTCCCCTCTACCTGGCGGACGCAGCACAGGTCTCCACGAGCTGGCCAGGTGCTCCAGCTGGACGGTGCTGCTGGTGACAATGAGGCAGAGGTCCTCGTGACGCTCCGCCGTCTTTAGGGGGTTGGGTCAAAGGAACACTGCGGGGAGGGTTGGGGGGCTGCGGCGCTGCGAAGCCTGGGGGGCCTGGGCCTCAGGGCAGGGCGAGAACAGATGTGCATCAACAAGGGCGAGGTCAGCTGTCCCCGGAGAAGGGCTGAGGGGCTGGCTCCACTCCCTGCCCCACCTCGCTGGCTGTGCGGCCTCGGCGCGCCTGCCCTCGGGCATCAGCGTGGACAGAGTCCAAGTCAGAGCAGCTGACCCCACAGAGCCAGGCGTCCGTTACCCAGAATATCACGGTGGTACCCGTGCCGTGGACAGGACTGCGGACTGCTGGAGTCTTCTGTTCTCAGAGGTGGAGGAGAGAAGGGGGTCAATCAAGGGCTCCCGGTTTGGTCATCACGTCCCTCTCAGGATCCCTGCGACAAAAGCCTCGTCAGCTCAGACCTCCCGAGCTTCAGCTCCCGTGAGTGTCTCAGCTCTTGCCCCGCTCACAAGCCCTGCAGGTGGTCCCTGACCTCTCTGAGAAGACAGCATTGACCCTCACAGAGGAAGGAGGTGGTGGTGGGTATTGAGGTGGCACCGTGGCCACTAAGAACCCCTGGGGCCGAGAAAAGAAGCGGATGCTGGAACCAGGGCTCCCTCTGTCCTCTCCCCGGACGATGATGACGACCGTCAGAGACAGCCGGATGTGCTCCCCGACGTTCTACTCGAAGGCAGAGATGCGGGTGCCCTCCAAGTCACACACCGAGACCAAGCCCCACAAGTGCCCATGCTGTTGCAGCCCCTCGCCAGGAGCTGCTACCTGGCTCAGCACGCGTGTATCCACTCAGGGACCAAGCCCAGGGGTGTCACTTCCGTGAGAAGTCCTTCCCGCAGCCCTCTCACTCCAGCCGCACGCCCGCAGGTGTGCACACCCAGGTGTGCACTGCCAGGATGTGAGAACACCTCCACACAGCTCGAACCTGCAGTCCCATGGGCCGCGGCGCGACAAAGGTAAACCCTGCCAGGGCCACAGCTGTCACCGGGCGCGCTCAGACACAGCCTTGCTGGAGACGCCCCCGTCCACGCACACCGTGAAGCAAGGTATACACCTGCGCAGTCTGCAGCCGGGCCTACACGCTGGAACCACACCTGACGCAACACATGATGCGCAAACACATCCCTCCTGATTTCCTCCAGCGGTGGCCCAGGCCCAGGCCCTCACCCTAAATACCATCCTCGGCTAAAGACCAGAGAGCCCGTGGGAGAGGGTGATTCGCGACCTCGAAAGGGAGGAAGGCAATTCACACGGAGATAGAAAAGCAAACGCTTTGTAAACAAACCGCTGGGCTGTACTCCGCAGGCCTGCAAGCCCTGGGCCTGCCCAGCCTCAAGACCAAAGAGCGAGCCTGGAGTCAGCGACCGCCGCGGAGACCTCAGTGGTTTACTGGCTGGGGGACCTCACACGTGCAAAGCAAAGTCCGGGAGCGACACCCCTCCGTGTGCAGCAGGCGGCGGGCAGGACAGGCACCAAGCTTCCCGCTCTGCCCGGTGAGGGCACAGGCTGAGTGCTGAGGTAACCTGCAAAGGCCCGAGGGCGGGGGCCTGGCCAGACTGGCTTCCGTGCGGCCCGTTGCACCCCCAAAGCCCGCTCTGCCGCCCTCCCACCCCGACACAAACAGGTGAGCCACGGCAAGCTGGACCGAAGGCTTTGCAGTGTTCTAAAAAATTACCGTCTAACTATGCAAACAGACACCAAGTTTTAACAGCAGAGGGAGTTTTTTTTATGGCGATACTCAGTCGGCCCAGCACCGCAGGCATGACTCCCGGTCTGCGCCGGGTCCTGCAAAGCACCCGTGCGAGGCGCGGCCATAACGGGCGCCGGCAGCTTGCCAGCCGCGGCCGCTGAGGCGGCTGGCGATCGCTTTTTCAAACAGCACGTGCAGACCTGTGTCCACAACTACCTCACTTCTGTGGAACAGGATCCTGGAGGCGAGGGTTAGGGCGCGTTTTCAGTCGATGCTGCCAAACCGCCGTCCGCAAGGGTTGAGACAACCTGCGTAGAACTGCCGCGCTCCCGGCGGAGGGTCTGGCCTGCTTCTAGCTCTTTCCTCCCGGCAGGGCTTCCAGGGCGCCCGCCAGGGGACGCGCTCTCGCCGCCGCTTCCGAGCCTCAGCGCCTCGTCACGGGCTCCTGCCTCGGGGCCCCACGTTTCTTCCCGTCGCGACTGGCAGGAGGCCCGCGACCCCGCACCCTTCGAGCGACCCGGGTGTCCCCCAGCGCCGACAGCCCCGCCCCACGCTGCTCCAGGAAGGGCGGGAAGGAGGCCAAGGGCCGAGCTCATGGAGAGGGTCCTGGAGTTCGGGAAGGAAGTGGGTTCGGGGGGCACCCCGAACACTGAGGGGACCCGGCCCGGCGGGGACAGAGGGGGCGGGGGGCAGGCGGCTATGCCCTGCGTCCTGCCCGGACACCTCCGTCTGGCCGTGGCCCTGCGCCGCCGGACCTCTCCCGGCGCCCTTCTCCCCGCGGGGCCCGAGAAGCCTCCCCGGCGGCCGGCCGCGGACGCCGGACTCAGTCACCGTCGCCCGGACGACCCCCTCGTTCACTCACCTTCATCCGCACGCCACCAACACACCCCAGCCAGGCGCCCGGGGCCGCTTCCGCGCTCGGCGCGCACGTGCTCCGCCCGCACGTCCGGGGAGGCGGCGGGAAGGCGCGGTTGATACAGAGTATCCAGGCCTCCGCCAATCCCTGCAAGGGCCCCGCCCGATGACCCCCGCCCGTGCCCTGCACCCCCTAAGTCCCGGGGCCTGCGGTTCCGCCCACCTGGGTTCGGGGCATTCCGGTGGTTCTTGGGGAGCCGAGAGGTTCTCGGGGGTCCGTGGCATTCGGGGGGCTGCACGGGAGCCGACAGGTTGGGGGGCGAGGGCGGGGCGTCAGAGGCGCCATGCAGCCTGGTTCTGCGTGTCCTCAGGCCCCAGAAGGAGCAGAGCCGGGGTCCTGGGGGTCCTGGGCTGGGGTGGAGGAGAGGGCGCCACGACCCCCGCCCCTGCAGTAGGAGGAAGCTGTGACCCTGGATTAACCCCACGCCACCGCCCTGGAGCTCTGCGGAGACAAAGCCCGGCTGGGGTCGTAGCCCAGGGGGCAGACACCCCCGCCCCTCCCGTGCCCCCGCAGCCCCAGCCGGAGGCCCCCGGTGATCCCACCCCCGCCTGACCCTGGGGCGCAGCTGCGCGCGGCGGAGAGGCCTTCGCGACGGTGGAGGCCTGGGGACCCGAGTTCTCGGTGACCCTGGTCAGCCACGCGGGGGAAGCCTCTGAAGTGCCACCGTCCTGGCTCGGACACGGTCTGGCCTCTCCCCTGTGCAGTTTAGTTTGGGGAGATGTTGCACACAGCGAGCCGGAAGGCGCTCTAGAGAGGAGACCAGGAGGGTTTCGAGTTGCTTTTGAAAGGGTGGTCAGGGCAAAAATTCTCTGACGTCAAAGCTCATGCCTGAACGTATGCAAAAGACTTAGGCAGAAAGAGAAACATTTCAGCGTTTGTTCACTTGAAAATCTGGAAACGACCCAAGAGTCCGGTGGAATATTGGTTAACACATCACACTTCAGAAACAGGATGGGCTCCTGGAGGGTAATTAGTAGTTGCCGGGAGAAAGAATGCTTCCTGACCGGACTAGTGATACATTGTACAATGAAAACGGCTGTTACAAAGCAATGTGAGTGAGACGAGCCCGTTTGAAAAGTACAGACACAAAATGATGTATGCCACATCGTTAAACCCTGGTTGCCACCGGGTGACAAAATTATTGTTGTATTACTTTTATTTGGCTTTAAAATTTTCTTCTTTTGCTTATCCATGTTTCCTAATTTTTATAAAAAGACAATCTTCTGTTTTTCTCGTTTTAAGGTTCTTTTCAAGAAGTGAGAGAAAAAACATTGACAACAGGGTTGGGGGAAGCAGTCCCCACCGTCCAAGTATACTAAGGCGGATATGGGTGAACAGAGAGGAAATTGGAGATTTGCTGCAGGAAACCCTCCTGTTGTGGGAATGTGATCACAGGCCCTTTCTCCAGGACCGGCTGGTGCTCAGTGAGAATATTCCTGGTTGCACTCCACCCATGAAGCATCAATGAAGTTAAAACCTCAATGGAAACCAAAATGTCCAAGTACCTACGTTATTAAATTTAAATGTAATTCAACAAATTTTATGATTCTAGTTCATTGTTATAAAATCAGTTACTTTTTTTGGCTGCCAGGTGAGAAGTCACTGTTTACACACATTGTCTTATTTGAGCCTCCCAAGCCGCCTCTGAGCGAGTTATGTTCCCTTGTTACTAAAAAGGAAATAGGTCCAAGTGCATTTAAAACACTTCCAACCAATAAGTGGCCTCCTTTAACTGTCAGACTCAAAAGCATACGTTCTTAACGTAAGCACATAATAATTTCAAGTATTCTAAATCGAGAAACTCTTCATAAGCTTCATTTTTTTTTTTTTTTGCAGTATGCGGGCCTCTCACCGCCACGGCCCCTCCCGTTGTGGAGCACAGGCTCCGAACACGCAGGCCCAGCAGCCATGGCCCACGGGCCCAGAAGCTCCGTGGCATGTGGGATCTTCCCAGACCTGGGCAGGAACCCGTGTCCCCTGAATCGGCAGGCGGACTCTCAACCACTGCGCCACCAGGTAAGCCCCATAAGCTTCATTTTTAATAGAGGTCTGATCTTCCAACAAAAGGTAGGCCAAAAGGTAATTATCCAACACGCACTGTAAATAGAGGCTGCCTCTCTCTTCCATGCTCACTAGTCTGAAATGCAATCATTACCACATAAAGCACCCTAAGGCATACTTACCTGCTATTTCCGGATTTTCTATTCTCTCTGGACCCAGGCTACCTGGGGCGGACTCCCAGTTTAATTGCTTAATAGCTGTGTGACTTTGGCCAAGGTACTGATCCTGTACCTTCTCTCCTCTTGGTAAAGTTTATGATTTGTAATAATAACAGGCCCTCTTTCCCCTTTGGTTTGAGGTCATTAAATGAGCCCGTGCCCTGCACGCGCTGTCTTCTTTACCATTTTGTTTCTTACCGGCGTTGTTCACTTTTAACACGTTCAAAATCTGGGAACTTCCCCCTTAGGACTTCTCCTTTTCAGAAATGTCCTGGCCACTCATGTACTTTCCCCCATAATGAGTAGCTGAACACATTTTTAAAAATCCCTGATCCACGGAAGGCTGCAAGCCCATCTAGATACAGCCTCCTAAGAACCTCTACTTCACCCTGAACCCCTCTTCCCTCCAGGGAACTACCTTCGTTCCCAGAGGTCCCCCTGAGGGAGCTGCTTGCCCACCTGCACTGCCCCAGGAAGCCTTCTCGAAGCCCAATCTGTCTGTATATTGGGGTGCTTGTAGCCATGGGAGACCAGTCCTTTGGGCCGTTCGTGGGTTCACAGAACTACGGGGAGCAGGCCGTCTGGGGAACACCCTTGGGAAACCGATGCCTGACAGAAAAAGAGAGGGGATGTGTGACGTCTTGGGTAGAGTGATGAGAAGGACAGAGGGAACGTAAACAAGAGCTGGAAAGAGTGGCTCAGCTGTCCTTCCTTTCTTGGAAGATGGCAGATGCAGGTGGGGCAGGGCACAGGAAAACCCTCCCAACATACTGACCCAGAGGCACTAGGAATGTTTTTTTTTTTTTTTTTGCTAGAGAAAATGTTTTAAAAATTTTTTTAAAGATGAAATGAGTATTATCGATTTTTCCTTCTGCTTCAGGCTCAAAGGTGGCTGGGCAGTGGTGCTGTGCCCAAACAAGGCCCATTTCACCTGCTACAAACCTTCGTTCCCTCTGGTGGTAGGTCAGGTGCAGGGAGGGGGACAGGGACTCAAAGCCCAGGGTCTATTTACTGAGCATGCGGCACTCTGTGAGGTGGGTATCTTGCCATCATTCCCATATGACAAGATGCCCATCAGAGAGGTTAAGTCACTGGTCTAGTCACAGAACTGGTAGAGGGTGGGTTTGAGGTTAGCCCGCTCCCATCTGGCCCCCAAGTGTTGGTTTTCACGTCACCCAGCAGCACACTGACTCGGAGGGTGGGAGAGGAGGGAGGTCTCGCTGCGCACTACATTCTCGTTACTCAGTAAGCATGCTTGTTACACTCCAGGCCCAGGCTGCACACTGACATCACAGATGAGTGAGTGTCCCTCCGTTTGAGGGATCCATCCTCTCAGGACCTGTTGATTGCCTACTCTGTGAAGAGCTGGAAAAAATCAATCTATTTTGTCGTTGAAACAAGCCTAAATAGATACTTAACCAAGAGCATTTTAAATTAACATAATATTACATGTGAAAACTTGAACAAACATACAAGTCCAAGAAAATGAAAGCACATTGTGTAAGTTCTTGATGAATTTGATTTTCTGTCCTTGTAAGTTACATAAAGTGCACAGATTTTAGGGTTTACCTCTGATTTTCCCATACATGCAGATACTGTGTCCTCACCGTTTCCAGCACGCTTCAAGGCTCTCTCATGCTGGTTTCCAGTCACTATCCCCCCACGGTGACCACCCTGGACTTGTCACCAAATGTTAGCTTTGCCTGTTTTGGCACTTGATCTGCCTTCTCAAATGCTACAAAATTTCCCCCATGTAACCCTAGAAGGTCTATTTTTTCCCCCTTTACATTTAGGTGTACAATTAATCTGGAAATAATTTTAACTTATGGTACGAGGTATGGGTGTGTCAACCCCCCACACACCCCATAGGACATCCAATTTATCTGATTTATTGAAGAATCTTCACCATTGCATTGCAGTGGCACTTTTTGTCTTAAATCAGATGATGGTACATGTGTGGGTCTGCTTCTGGGCTCTCTGATCTGTTGTTTCATTGGTCTGTTTGTCCAACTTTACACAAAACCATACTATTTTAATCATGGGATAAGTTGATATTCAGTGTGTATCCTTCAGTTTTCCTCCTCTTTGTCTTTGGTATACTTCACCCTTTGCACTTTTACATGAATTTCAGAATCAGCTGGTTAATTTTGACAAAAGTGCATACTAGGACTCTGAGATGACACTGAATTTATACATCAACTTGGGAAACGTTTGAGAACAATATTGAGTCTCCCAATTCTCAAATATAAAATAGATCTCATTTATTTAATATCAAGCAGTATTTTGTAGTTTTCTGTATAGAGACTTTTCTTTAGTCTTATTTCTGATATTTATGATGCTATTGTCAATGATACTTTAATTCCATTATCTAATTTTTTTGTAATATATGGAAATACCATTGACTTTTGTATATTGACATTTTATCAGTATCTAGCAACTCTGCTAAATTCACATAATTCTAACAGATCCTGTAGATTCTTTTTGGGTTTCTAGGTACATAAACATATTGTGTAGGAATGACAAGTTTTCTTTCATTCTTTCTAATCTTCACACTTAAAAAAAAACTTACTGCACTGGTTAGGACCACCAATATTCAGTGTTGAATTAAAGAGATAATAGTTGGGACTTCCCTGGTGGTCCAGTGGTTAAGACTCCACGCTCCCAATGCAGGGGGCCCAGGTTTGATCCCTGGTCAGGGAACTAGATCCTGTATGCTGCAACTAAGACCTAGTGCAGCCAAATAAATAAATATTTTTTTAAAAAGTAACACTATTAGTTAAAAATTGTATTTTGCTATCTTGCTAAATTGACTTGTTAAGTGGCTTTAAAAATTCTTTTTATTGGAGCACAGTTGATTTACAGTATTGTGTTAGTTTCTGCTGTACAGCAAAGTGAATCAGTTATACATATATCCACTCTTTTTAGAGTCTTTTGCCATATAGGTCATTACACAGTATTGAGTAGAGTTCCCTGTGCTATACAGTAGGTCCTTATTAGTTACCTATTTTATACATAGTATGGTATATATGTCAATCCCAATCTCCCAATTTTTCCTCCAGCCGCCCTCCCCAAGGTGCCTTTTTTGGGGGTAAAGTTTTAAAAGGAGTTTCAGTGAAGGCAATCATGCTGTCTCTGAATAAAGTTGTCATTCTTCCTTTCCAATCTGTATCCTTTTTTATTTTGGCCATGCCACGTGGCTTGCGGGATCTTAGCTCCCCAACCAGGGACTGAACCCTCGCCCTCAGCAGTGACAGCACGGAGTCCTAACCACTGGACTGCCACGGAATTCCCACCAATCTCTATCTTTTTGATTTCTTTGTCTTGCCTTATGTAGTCAGCTAAATCTTCCAGTACAGTGTTGAAAGAGAGTTGTGAGAGTGGATATATTTCACTTGTTCTCAATCTTAGGGGAATCTATTCACTCTTTGACCGTTACGACATTAACTGTAGACATTTTTCAGATGTGCTTTATTAGTTTCAGGAAGATACTTCCTATTCCTAGTTTGCTGAGGTTTTTAATCATGAATGTTATGGAATTTGAACAAATGCTTTTACTATGCCTGTTGATGTGACCATATGATTTTTGTTTTTTAGTTGGTCAGGTATGAATTAGTGATTGGATTTTGAATATCAAATCAGCCTCAGCTTTGTATTCCCAAGATAAACTCCAATTTGCCTTCATGTATTACCCTTTTATATATTGCTGGATTAAATTAACTAGTTTTGAGGACTTTTACATCTATGTTCATGAGGAACATTTGTAGTTTTTTAAACAATTTGTAATCCTTTTTTTAAAAAAAAATCAGGGTAATACTGACTTCATGAGTTAAGAATTTGTCATCTATTTTCTGGAAGAGTTTGTATAGAATCGGTATTACTTCTTTCTTAAATATTTGCTAGAAATCATCAGTGAAATTATCTGAGCCTGGATTTTTCTTTGTTTGGAGATTTTTAACTGAATTTAATTTCTTTAAGAACTGTAATAGGTTACCCTTTCTTGAGTAAGCTTTGGTAGTTTGTGTCTTTCAAGAATTTAGTCCATCAAAATTGTCAAATCTGTGTTTTGTGATGCTTACCCCTTCCACTGTTTTTGTTTCACTGGTTTCTGGTCTTATCCTTACTATTTCATTCCTATTTACATTGGGCTTTACTCTTCTTTTCCTAGTTCCTTAAGGTAGGACTTTATATTATTGATGTGAGACCCTTATTCTTTTCTAACATAAGCATTTCATGCTATTAATTTCCCTCTACACACTGCTTTTTCTGCATCTCAAAAATTTTGATATATGTTGTATTTTAATTTGTACACATCATATATAATAATAATTCAAAATATTTTCCATATTATGCTTGAAATTTCTTGGACCCATGAGTTATTTAGAATTGTGTTGCTTAATTTCCAAGTGTTTGGAGACTTCTCTGTTCTTGCTGCAATTGGTTTCTTGTTAAACTGTACTATAGATGGGAGAAATTTTGCATGGTTTCAATTATTAAAAAAATTTTAGGATTAATGACTTAGGACATGATCTGTAATGGTGAATGCTTCACATGTAATTGAAAAGAATGTGTATTCTGCTGTTGGATGTTCTAGACATGTCTACCAGGTCCAGCTTGTTGATGGCATTATTCAGTGCTTCTATAGCCTTGCTGATTTTTGGTCTCCAACTTATATTACTGAGAAATAACTGTTGAAGTGTCCAACTAAAATGGTAGAGTATATTTCTCATTTCACCTCTGTTTTTGCATGATTTTGAAGCTTTCTTGTTAAGTGCATGTACATTTAGAATTGTCTTTTTGGTAAAATGATGCTTTTCATTATATAAGGTACCTATACATTCCTGATAATTTTCTTTGCTCTGAATATATATTTTCTTCCATAAAAGGGCACATATTTTCTAATGTCAGCTCTTAGGCTGGGAGATAGGGTGGGGCTGAATCAATTTGATCTGTATTTCAGCTGTCTGAGCTTTGCTGAAGCTTTTGGTTGATTTAGTGCAAAACTGCCTTCAGATATTTTGAGGGCAAATCAGAATGTTTCCCTCGGCAGGGCCTGGAATCTGAGTGTGGAGACGTTGTAAAGATTTGCTTGTGCTCACAGCCAAGCTGCCAGCTCTCAGAGCTGTGCAAAACATCTCCTTGCCTTACAGCCTGTAGCTTATTTTGGTTTTTCTAAATAGACAATCACATCTCCAAACAAAAGGATTTTTGTTTCAGCCCCAACCCCCAAGTCCTTACAACTTTTTCTTCTCACACATTGGCTAGAATTGCCATTACACTGCTATAATTAAAATGATGAGAATTCTGTAATTTGATAATTTGATTAAAAAGTGGCAATAACTAAAGCTATTCTGGGTAATCTATGTAGAAGGAACTAATTAATAATGGCAGCAGACTACACAAAGCATATTTTACAGTACAGAGAAAGATAACACCTAAACATCCTAGGTCTTATGATATAATCCTTATTGTTTTCCTGGTTATTACATTTACTTACACACTTTAAAAAATCTTTATGTTCTATTATGAACATGCATATCATTGACATTTAAACATTTTCTCCATCTTTTCCTAAAAGTTTGGAACATCTTTACAACTTTTTTTTTTTTTTTTTTTTTTTGTGGTACGCGGGCCTCTCACTGTTGTGGCCTCTCCCATTGCGGAGCACAGGCTCCGGACGCGCAGGCTCAGCGGCCATGGCTCACGGGCCCAGCCGCTCCGCGGCATGTGGGATCTTCCCAGACCGGGGCACGAACCCGTGTCCCCTGCATCAGCAGGCAGACTCTCAACCACTGCGCCACCAGGGAAGCCCCATCTTTACAACTTTTAAGTAATTTGTAAAGGAAATTATTTTTTCTAAGTGAACCAAAATAATAGTGAAGTAAACTTTTCTGCTGAGGCTTATCCCATTTGAAACATTCATAAAATCTTCTTTTCTTGTATTTTTTTTTTCTAGCTTGGTTTCTCCAAGATATGAGCTTCCAATACGTGCAATTCATTCGTTTTATATTTTCTCTCATTAAAATCCTAATTCTTATTAAATTATGAATTTCAAAGGATTGTATTCTATATTCATTTGCATTATGGGATTCCTCTTTGTGGATGTTAGCATATTAGAAAATGACTTCCTGACATTCATTTCATTCATATTGTTCCTCACCTGCGCAAACTTAATGAAATGGTATGACTTCTTGCTGAGAACTTTCATAGGGTTCACTGAATTGATAGGGTTCCTGTGTACATTTACTGATATTTTTTGGTGTACATAAAAAACAGTGTTCTTTGGATGCCCCTCCACATGCTATACATACACGGTGTACCATGAGATTTTTCCATTTATAGAGTTTCTCTCCTGTACGAATTTTCTGGGAATTCCTGTGAATTGACTTTTTAAAAAAAAATTATTTATTTATTTATTTTTGGCTGCATTGGGTCGTCATTGCTATGCGCGGGCTTTCTCTAGTTGCATCAAGTGGGGGCTGCTCTTCATTGTGGTGCGTGGACTTCTCATTGTGGTGGCTTCTCATGTTGCAGAGGGTGGGCTCTAGGCACGTGGACTTCAGTAGTCGTGACACATGAGCTCAACAGTTGTGGCTTACGGGCTCTAGAGCACAGGCTCAGTAGTTGTGGTGCACGGGCTTAGTTGCTCCACAGCATGTGTGATCTTCCTGGACCAGGGCTCGAACCCGTATCCCCTGCATTGGCAGACGGATTCTTAACCACTGTGCCACCAGGAAAGCCCTGAATTGACTTTTGAGAGAAAGTTTCTTACATTTACTTCACCAATATGTTTCTCATCTGTATGAGTTCTCTGATGCATAATGAGCTGTGACTTGCAACAAAAGGCTTTCCCACATTCGCTGCACTTACAGGGTTTTTCTCCTGTATGAGTTCTCTGATGTGCACTGAGAATTGATTTCTGAGAGGTTTTTCCACATTCACTGCACCCATAAGGTTTCTCCCCTAATCAGTCCTCTGATGTACAATGAGCTGAGATTTCCTAATGAAGGATTTTTCATACTCATTGCATTGAGAGGGCTTCTCTCTTGTGTTCATTCTGATGTATAATGAGCCGTAATTTTTCACTGAAGGATTTCTGACATCGACTGCATTTATAAGGGTTTTCCCCTGCATGAGTTCACTCATGTACAATGAGAAGTGACTTCCAAATGAAGGCTTTCGCGCATTTGTGACATGCGTATGGTTTGTCTCCTGAATGAGTTCTCATGTGTATAATGAGGTATGACTTGCTACTAAAGACTTTCCTACGCTCACTGCACCTATAAGGCTTTTCCCCAACATGAGTTCGCTGATGTGAGATGAGCTGATCTTTTCTGTTAAAGGCTTTCTCACATTCACTGCATTCATAGGGATCCTCTCCTGTGTGGGTTCTCTGATGTACAATAAGATTTGACTTTGTATTAAACGCTTTCTGACATTCAATACATTCAAAGGGTTTCTCTCCTGTATGAGTCCTCTGATGTATCAGGAGCTGTGACTTCCAACCACAAGTTTTCCCACAGTCATTGCATTCATAGGGCTTCTCCCCTGCATGAGTTCTCTGGTGTGAGATGAGATGATATTTCCGACTGAAGGCCTTCCCACATTAACTACAACCACAGAGTTTCTCTCCTATGTGGGTTCTCTGATGTACAATAAGGCTTGACTTTGTATTAAACGCTTTCCAACATTCACTACATACAAAGTGTTTCTCTCCTGTATGAGTTTTCTGATGTATCACGAACTGTGACTTCAAACCAAAAGTTTTCCCACAGTCACTGTATTCATAGGGCTTCTCCCCTACGTGAGTTCTCTGCGGTGAAATGAGCTGGTATTTCCGACTGAAGGCTTTTCCACATTCACTGCATTCATACGGATTCTCCCCTGTGTGAACTCTCTGATGTATAACAAGTTGTGAATTAAAACTGAAGGCTCTCCGACATTCACTGCATTCATGGAGTTTCTCTCCTGTGTGAGTCCTCTGATGTATAATGAGGTAGGACTTTATCCTAAAAGCTTTCCCACATTCATTGCATCCATAGGGTTTCCCTCCTATGTGACTTATCTGATGTACAATGAGCTGTGACTTCAAATTGAACGCTTTTACACACACTGATTACAGCCATAGGGTTTTACCCCAGTGTGTGCTCCCTGATGTACTTTACTTGAAAGTAAAGGCTTTCCCACATTCACTATAACCATAAGGTTTCTCTCCCATATAGGTTCTCTGATGTACCATGAGGTTTGAGTTTGTATTAAAGGCTTTTTGACAATCACTGCATTCATAGGTTTCTCTCCTGTATGAATTCTTTGATGTATAATGAGTTGTGGTGATTTCAAACCAAAAGCTTTCCCACGTTCATGACACCAATAGGGTTTCTGACCTGAATGAGTTCTCTGGTGTGAAACAAGCTGGTCTTTCCTACTGAAGACTTTCCCACATTAACAGCATTCACAGGTATTCTCCCGCATGTGAATTCTCTAACGTGTAACAAGTTGTGAATTGAAACTGAAAGTTTTCTGGCAAACACTGCATTCATGTAGTTTCTCTCCTGTGTGAGCTCTTTGATGAACAATGAGGTAGGACTTGCTGCTGAAGTCTTTTCCACATCTACTACTTTTGTAGCGTTTTTCTTCTGAATGAGTTTGCTGATGCACCACAGGGTATGACTTGCTGCTGAAGGCCTTCCCACAGTAACTGCATTCAAAGGGTTTTCCTCCCATACGTATTTGTTGGCATATGAGCTGTGACATTCTGTTGGCAGTTTTTCCAGATTCATTACTTTCACACTATTTTATTCCAGTAAGAGCTTGCTCATGTTTAGAATGGAAGGATGATTCCCTATGTGCATGAAACCCATTAGGATTCTTTCCAACATTATTATTACTAAAATCTATATTATATTTCAAACTCTTTCCATTTGTGACACATTTATGAAGTTTTTGTCTTTAAAAAATTTCTTTTTTTGGTTGTGTTTGATCTTCGCTGCTGTGCATGGACTTTCTCTAGTTGTGGTGCATGGGCTTCTCATTGTTGTGGCTTCTCTTGTTGCAGAGCTTGGGCTCTAGGCACGCAGGCTTCAGAAGTTGTGGCACATGTGCTCAGTAGTTGTGGCTTGCAGGGTCTAGAGCTCAGGCTCAGTAGTTGTGGTGCACAGGCTTAGTTGCTCCACGGCATGTGGGATCTTCCCAGGCCAGGGCTCGAACCCATGTCCCCTGCATTGGCAGGCAGACTCTTAACCACTGCACCACCAGGGAAGCCCTAAAGTTTTTGTCTTGAAGAAACATAATCTGTACGAAGAAGACATAGTTTTCCAAATGCAGTACACTGATAGCGTTTTGACATACTTCTCAGCTTGCCTTGATTTTCCTGATGCCATTCCATACAACCATCAATTTCCCAGACTTCATCTAGAAATGAAAATACTCACGATATAAATAGTAACATGATCCTAGTACAGCATAAAATTGCCTTATAAATGTCATGTCCTGATGTTTTTCTTAGTTTCTGAAATCAATTCTGAATGTAAATAAAATCTCAAATGTAAATATACCCAGACTCCTGGGCTCTGGGGAAAACAAAGGAAAACAAAACATGAAAATAGGCAAAGGGAACTGGCAATAAATAAAGGTAGTCTTGAGTTTCAAAATTTTGCATAATGTTTTCTTTAGAAAGAACAAGGAAAAATGAGCAAAATCTAAAGAAGTGGGAAGGGATCTCTGAGCATAGGCTTCATTTGACAAATAATTGTTAAATACCTATTATGTGCCAAACACTGTCTAAGCTCAGGAGAAAGAGCAGAACCATTGCAGATTTGTTTACAGTCCTCCTGGGAATAAAGTTCCACTGAATACTTAAAGAGATGAAAATAAATTCACAAGAAATACCACTGAGATGTTTCAGTACACTGACAGCACCAGCTAATAAAGCTTCCAGAGAAACGAAAAAAGTTTCACATAATGGATCAAAATTTAGAATGGATCTGACTTCTCAGTAGCATCACTAGAAGAGAAAAAACAGAGGATTCAGGAGTAAATTAGAGGCACAGGTCGCAAAATCTATATCAAATGCACCCTTTCAAAGGAAGCTACCGTGAGAGGTGTTCCAACAAAAGAAACCAAGAAAAAAGGTGACACAATAAAAATAGAAAAGAAAATCTAAAAGGAGATTCCAGGTTAAAAACTGTACAACCAGTTCTTGAGAAAAATCAGGTTACACTGGGGCAAGTCAAATAACGTGGGAGTGATGTCACTAGGAAGATGAAATTGACAGAGTCACTAATTTAGCTGAATGTACCAAAAGAATATTTAGACATGTGAAGACGAGTCTGGGGTTAAATTAATTATAAATACATTAATGATAACATAGAAAACTTTGTAGGACAATAAAACAACTCGAGAAAAAACGAGTTATGAACAAAACTAACCATTGTATACTCGCACGATTTGCCCAGGAAAAGAAATTACATGGTCGTAAAGATATAAAAACTGAAGACTGATCTAAGTATGAAATAGCTTGATTAGGATGATGGAGGTATGGGAAGAGAGTGTGTGTATATTGGAGAAGAGGAAATCTTTACCCTTCATACTAAATAATTAGAGGAGAAAATCAAGGTGTAAGAGAATAAGTCGTTTATTTAGAAAACATGGAGGTAAATACCATAAGAAAGAGCTAAAAGAGATGAAATTGTTTTTCTCGGGGTGGGGAGAAATGAAAAACAGAAGGGGCAGGGTGGACAGAATGCTGTTTAAACATAAAAAATCTCCAAAATCCAAAAATACAAAGTGAATAGGGAACTAGACAGAGGACTAAGTCCTCAGTCATAATCACAAATATTTGGAGGTTGAATAGAAGAGAGAATGGGTAGACTTGGCCTAGGTGTCCCAAAGTAATATGCTGACCAAGGCAATGGACAGAAAAGGGTATTAAGAGAACATAGAAGCAGGTCAGGTTTGAAGATAGCAACATCACAGGATCTTAATACCTCATTTCAGGTTTCCCTATATCCTAAATCTGAACCGTCTTATTCATTTTGTACACAACCTCCAAATTATATTTTCCCAAACATCAATTCCCAACTGGGACAGTACCCACACCCATGCAGTGAGAAATGAACATGAGCATGTCTGACCATTACAATGGCTTTGGAGGGAGTATTACTGGCTATTACTGGATTGGCCAAAAAGTTCCTTCGGTTTTAAAGTAAATATAGAAGATACATTTTTCATTTTCACCAAGAACTTTACTGAACAACATATTCACCATTTTGTTCCACTACCTTCTGCCATTTTTCAGGCAACTTCATAATTCCATCTTCCCAAAACTTTTTATCTTTTTGAGCAAAGAACTGTTCCAGGTGCCTTTTACAGTCTTCCAGGTAATTGAATTTTTTTCCATTAAGAGAATCTTGTAAAGACCGAAATAAATGGAAATCCAAAGGTGCAGTGTCTGGTGAATATGGCAGATGAATCAGAACTTCCCAGCCAAGATGTAACAGTTTTTGCCTGGTCATCAAAAAAAACATATGGTCTTGCATTATCCTGATGGAAGATTATGTGTTTTCTGTTGACTAATTCTGGATGCTTTTTGTCGAGTGCTGCTTTCAGTTGGTCTAATTGGGAGGAGTACTTGTTGGAAGTAATCATTTGGTTTGAAGAAGAAGAAGCTCATAATAGAGGCCTCCCTTCCAATCCCACCATATACACAACATTATCTTCTTTGGATGAAGACCAGCCTTTGGTGTGGTTGGTGGTGGTTCATTTCGCTTGCTCCACGATCTCTCCCTTTCCACATTATTGTACAGTATCCACTTTTCATTCGCCCGTCACAATTCGTTTTAAAACTGGAACGTTTTCATTACATTTAAGTAGAGAATCGCATTTGGAAATATAGTCAAGAAGGTTTTTTTCCCTTAACTTATATGGAACACAAACATCAAAGCAATTAACGTAATCAAGCTGGTGCAAATGGTTTTCAATGTTTGATTTGGATATTTTGAGTATTTCGGCTATCTCCCTTGTGATATAACATTAATTTTCTCAATTAATGTCTCAATTTGATTGCTATCAACTTCAACTGGTCTACCTGGCAGTGGAGCATCATCCAGAGAGAAATTTTCAGCATGAAACTTCACAAACCACTTTTGACATGTTAGATCAGTCACAGCCCCTTCTCCATATACTGCACAAATCCCTTTCTGCATTTCAGTTGCAGTTTTGCCTTTCTTGAAATAATACAGTATAATAGGCCAAAAGTGTTGCTTTCTTCCATCTTCAATATTAAAAGGGCTACACAATAATTCACCAATTTTGATTTTTTTTTAATGCATGCTGATACGACAGCTGTCACAATACAATCTAACAGAACTGTTTTGAATGAAGTTAAAGACAACTAAGTGCTACTAGAGCCATCTTATGGAAAAAACTGAATGAACCTTTGGCCAACCCAATACATGGTCTTAAAGTCAGAAGTGTTTCCATCAAGAAGAAAACAGGCCAGTGAGTAATTAACCTTTGCCCTCAAATCATATTTGCTCATGTTTGGCTGTCAGTGTTGTCCCTGTAGACTCTGAAAGTTCATGGGTACTGAATCTGTCAGTTTCTGTACTTCACCCTTCCAATCCTTCTGTTGCTGGCACCACACTCCTGCTGATTTTCCCTTGGTTCCCACATCTCTGGCTTCCTTCATTTGATTTCCCAGGAAATCTAATGAATTTGCTGTTGAGAATTTTCTTTGCAAAAATAATTGCAAAAAATTAGATCATTGCTGGTATCTCAAGGAAGAGCACAAAGAATTCAAGAAATAAGGACAGAATACCAGAGTCAGTGAGTAGAAGAGAGGAATTCACAAGATTAAAGATTATTTAAATATGATTCAAGACTGTATTAAACATGATTACTGGCTGTGGCCCATCTTGAGTTTAGCCACAGAAGACAATGGAAGAGGAAATCATGCTAAGCCAGCAGAACCCGGGCTCACCAGGCCACGGCCACAGCAGGAAGCCCCGGCACAGCCTGCCCAGCCCGGGTTCCAATGCTTCTCTGTTGTGCCACTCCTGCTGCTCTCCCAGAACGAGGTTCCTGTTGTACCCACGCTGTACTTCTCTCTGCCACTCTACCTGTCTGGCTGGTTGTACGTGGATAACTTATCTTTAATTATAGATCACCAGAACATGAGGAACCACCACGTCTGATTAGAAACAAGGATCCTAGACTTGCATTAATATACTAGAAGAATGACAAGAGGGGTGACAGAATATTTTTGAAGATGAATGGATGGAAAGAAGGGTGCGACTGGATGATGCCTAACCAGAGAGGTAGATGGAGGTGGACAGTGCTGCCTACCCAGGCGTTCTGCTGCCCTTTTCCTGGCTGGCAGAAACCTGATCTTATTTCCTACTTCCATTTGTAAGGCCATGTGCTGCAGTTAGGAAAATGGGACCCACTTCCATACCCCTGCCGAGAGTGAAGCATGATATAGCTGAGCCGACAGTGATGGCCCCGTTTCCCTCACCAGAGTCTTCTTTACACAGGGATATGTGATAAAAATCTAGCCTGCTCAACATGTTAAGTCTGCTGGGGCTTCCTGAAATAGATTTTAATGCCTGATTAAAAGGGCCATGTGGGAAGAAACAGTCTTTCTTATTCCACTGCCCACTGGTATATCTGCAGGTGTTGGCTGGAACTGTAAGAGGCATCTGGTGACCATGAGGGGAGGAAATCTGAGAAATACTGACATAGTTAGAATGGCGAGGCAGAGATAGCCGTTTGGGGATTTAGTAAGTCAAGCAGTCCCACATCAGGACATTTTGTGATGTGTGGTAATAAATCACTTCTGCCTAAATAGTTTGATTTTGGACTAATCAAAAATTGTAGCTGAAACAATCCTAATAATACAAAGATTAACTGTTGATTCATCCTGCCACACTTATGACAGAATATGTAGTTGCTTAGGGAAATATAGCTGACAGTAACATCAGGATGAACTAACAGTATAAAAAGAGTAAAAGGTATAAATTTGGCTAATAAGTAGAATAAGCAAGAAATGAAATAATGGAATTCCCTGGCGGTTGAGTAGTTAGGACTCCATGCTTTTACTGCCAAGGGTCCGGGTTCAATCTCTGGTCAGGAACTAAGATTCCATAAGCCGTGTGGTGTAGCCAAAAAAAAAAAAAAAAAAGAAAAGAAAAGAAAAAAAAAGATAATATTGGGAATGATCTCATTCCCAATGAGAAGGAGGTGGGAATTGAGAAGATGGAGGCCTTAAAAGACTTATTTTTGAAGGACCAAAATACTAACAGATTATAGCAAGACTAGTGACGAGAACTGCATAAAAAGGATATTTAGGTTCACGCCCCAGTGCCAGGAAGAAGATCCAGGAGCATAACAGAACTAACAACCAGGAAGGTGAGAAGTTATCATACAGCTATGGGGCAGCAGAAGAGACATTCCAATTCCAGTTTCTGAAAAATGAGACAAGGGAGTGGCCCATGCAGGGAAGATGCCCGGTGGAACAATCAAACCCAGTACCAAAGGGCACATGAAAGAGGGATGGGGCTGTCAGTCACCAATAGAGAAAGAAAAAGCGTAAATCTTCAGAGTGGAAGTCTTTTAAAACTTACAATATACGAGGAAAGTGGGGAATATAAGAAAGACCCCTTTGGACTCAGAGGAAACAGCATGCGAGGGCAGTAAAGCATGAGGAGAATAAGCACTGTGTCGTGCAGTGTGAGAGTGGGTTCCATGGGGTTCACTTGGGTAAGGCGTGGGGGAAAGGCTTCAGGCAAGAGAACTGATATTATCAAATGATGCAGGAATACACTCAGAAAGAACAGTGATGACAAAGCCATTAGGAAGGAGAAGCAGAAAGGGTAGAATCTCCTAACACGTAGGTTTCAAGGAGAAGGAAATTGGAACTGTGTTGAATATGAATGTAAGTAATTTTAGAAAAATAGAAAAAAAGTAGAAGGGGTGTGAAAGTCACATGAAAAGAGGTAAAGAGGAAAAGCTTGCTTAAATGCGTAATGAAATGAATCTATCACCACGGGAAAGTAAGAAGGAAGCTGAGAATGCCACAGAGGAGATTAACTAAGAGACAATGGTTACAAATGACCCAAAAGTACAAACACAAAGGGAACATCCCATCAGAACTCACACCAATTCTGAGTAAGGAGGAAAAGATCTAAATGTCCTGACGACTCACCCAGATGGCCCTGAGTTGGGATTTGCATCATCCACAGCTCTTCTTGTTCCAACTGGAAAATGATATTTAGTTTGGTGAGTTGATACCCCGTGAACGGAAAATCACAGGCAACCTGGCCCAAAACTGCCTAGGATCCAGGGATTCAGCAGAATGGGGAAGACTCTGTTTAGAGGCGGCGTGATGAAGCTGCCCTTTTGCACTTTGGCAAAGTAAACACCATTCAACCAGCAGCTTCTGATGCCAAAGGGAGAATAAGAAAATCTGGCCTCTAAATATAAGCCGCAAATCACCAAGCATTTTACGAAAGTGCCCCAGCTTTCAGCACCCAAGAAGGGGAAGCCTGGAGATGACACACACTCCTTTCAGGGAGGTGGTACATACCCAGGGACACCAGGTTGCTATAGTTCTCCAACATCACACTCCTGTACAGGTGCTTCTGAGCTGGGTCCAGCAGCTGCCACTCCTCCCAGGTAAAGTCCACAAACACATCCATGAATGACAATGGTCCCTGAAACAGCATATCTCCATTCAATTGCAAATCATTTTACTGAGTTTGTAGTAAACAAAAGGCTGCTAAGGGTGTCCATTATTTACATTCTACTTTGAGAGAAAAGCAAACGTTTACTGAAAATATCCCATCAATATGCATTAAATCAGTTAACCTGTCTTTCAGCATATAAGAATACCATGTGCCAAGTATTCAACTAGGAGCAGGTAATATAAAATGGATGAAAGACAGAAGTGTTCAGCATTGCAGAGAACAGCAAAGATTAAACCCATAAAAATGTAACAGGCAGTCAAAGATGCTATGAGAAAAGAACATGCAGAGAACATGGGCACAAAGGGGGAAGCAAGCAATGCTGCTTGAATGCACCAGGAGGTACCACTGAGGAGAAGACATTAACATTTGGTGAAATAAAAAAGGCAACAGCTCTAAGTAGCAGCGACTTTGTGGGTGATGGATCTGACCATGAAGATACACAGGTGGTAAATCAGCATATGTAAAGATGCTCAACATCATATATCATTAGTGAATTGCAAATTAAAATAGTGAGATACCATTACACATCTAGAATGGCTACAATTTTCAAAAATGGACACCAAACTTGAAAATGAAATTTCAAATTTATTTTTTTTTAATTTACTTATTTCTATTTTTAAAATTTGGAGTATAATTGCTTCACAATGTTGTGTAGTTTCTGCTGTACAACGAAGTGAATCAACCATATGTATACATATACCCCCTCCCTCTTGGAGCTCCCTCCAACTGCCACCCCCTTCCACCCAGCTAGGTCACCACAGAGCACTGAGCTGAGCTCCTGTGCTTTATAGCATGTCCCCACGAGCTATCTGTTTTACACATGGTAGTGTATTTATGTCAAACCTGATCTCCCAATTCATCCTACCCTCCCTTTTCTCCCATGTGCACACATCCATTCTCTATGTTTACATCTCTGTTCTGCCCTGGGACTAGGTTCATGTGTACCATTTTTCTAGATTCCACATATCAATACATGCGTTAATATACGTTATTTGTTTTTCTGTTTCTGACTTACTTCACTCTGTATGACAGACTCTAGGTCCATCCACATCTCTACAAATGACCCAATTTCGTTCTTTTTCATGGCTGAGTAATATTCCATTGTATATATGTGCCACATCTTCCTTATCCATTTATCTGTCGTTGGACACTTAGGTTGCTTCCATGTCCTGGCTATTGTAACTAGTGCTGCAATGAACATTGTGGTACGTGTCTCTTTTTGAATTATGGTTTTCTCAGGGTATATGCCCAGTAGTGGGATTGCTGGGCCATATGGTAGTTCTATTTCTAGTTTTTTAAGGGACCTCCATACTGTTCTTCTCCATAGTGGCTGTATCAACTTACATTCCCATCAACAGTTCAAGAGGGTTCTCTTTTCTCCACACTCTCTCCAGCATTTATTGTTTGTAGATTTTTTGATGATGGCATTCTGACTGGTGTGAGGTGATACGTTATTGTAGTCCTGATTTGCATTTCTCTAATAATTAGTGACGTTAAGCATCTTTTCATGTGTCTCTTGGCCATGTGTATGTCTTTTTTGGAGAAATGTCTATTTAAGTCTCCTACCCATTTTTTGACTGCGTTGTTTGTTTTTTCGATATTGAGCTCATGAGCTGTTCGTATATTTTAGAGATTAATCCTTTGTACCTTGCTTCATTTGCAAATATTTTCTCTCATTCTGAGGTTTGTCTTTTCGTTTTGTTTATGGTTTCCTTTGGTGTGCAAAAACTTTTAAGTTTAATCAGGTCCCACTTGTTTACTTTTGTTTTTATTTTCATTACTCTAGGAGGTGGGTCAAAAAAGATCTTGCTGTGATTGATGTCAAAGAGTGTTCTTCCTGTTTTACTCTAAGAGTTTTATAGCGTCTGGTCTTACATTTAGGTCTTTAATCCATTTTGAGTTTATTTTTGTGTATGGTGTTAGGTAGTGTTCTAATTACATTCTTTTAGCTGTCCAGTTTTCCCAGCACCACTTATTGAAGAGACTCTCTTTTTCTCCACTGTATGTTCTTGCTTCCTTTGTCATAGAGTAAGGTGACCACAGGTGTGTGGGTTTAGATGTAGGCTTTCTCTCCTGTTCCATCAATCTATATTTCTGTTTTTGTGCGAGTACCATACTGTCTTGTTGGCTGTAGCTTTGTAGTGTAGTCGGAAGTTGGGGAGCCTGATTCTCCCTACTCCGTTTTTCTTTCTCAAGATTGCTTCAAGATATTACCTAGTGTTCTTTTATTTCACCTGCATGACTCCCTTGAACATCTCTTGCCAAGCAAGGTGTAGTGGTAGCAAACTCCCTTTTGTTTTCTGTGAATGTCTTCATTTCTACCTCACTTTTGAAGCACAGTTTCGTCAGATATAGGATTCTTGGCTGGTAGTTTGTTTTTTTTATTTTAGCTCTTTGAATATATGGGTTCATTGCCTTTTGGTCTCCAAAGGTTCTGATGAGAAATCTGCTTATCATCTTACTGAGGAGCCCTTGTATGAAACAAGTCATTTCTTTCTTGATGCTCTCAAGGTTCTCTCTTTGTCTCTGTCTATTGAAAATTTGAGTGTGTGTGTTTCTTTGAGTTCATCGTTTTTGGAGTCTGTTGAGCTTCTTTGATGTTTATATTCATGTCTTTCATCAAATTATCTATGTATAGTATCATGATATCTGTAAATAGTGAGTTTTACTTTTTCTTTTCCAATTTGTATTCTTTTTAGTGTATAGGAATGCAAGAGATTTCTGTGCATTTTGTATCCTGCAACTTTACCATTCTTCTCAAGTACACATGAGACATTTCCAGGGCAATCCACAAATTAAGTCTCAATAGATTCAAAAGACAAATATCATTCAAAATATCTTCTCTGACTACACAGGATGAAGCTAAAAATCACTATAAAAGGGGAAAAAATGAAAAATGCACAAATTTGTGGGAATTAAAACAACACAGTCCAAAACAACCAATGGATCAAAGAAAACAAAAGGGAAATTAGTAAATACTTAGACTTGAATGGAAACAAAACACATCATAAAACCGATGGGATGCAGCAAAAGCAGTGTTGAGGGTAAAATTGACAATTATAAACACTTATATTTAAAACAAGAAACATCGGGCTTCCCTGGTGGCGCAGTGGTTGAGAGTCTGCCTGCTGATGCAGGGGACACGGGTTCATGCCCCGGTCCAGGAAGATCCCACATGCTGCGGAGCGGCTGGGCCTGTGAGCCATGACTGCTGAGCCTGCACGTCCAGAGCCTGTGCTCCGCAACGGGAGAGGCCACAATAGTGAGAGGCCTACGTACCACAAAACAAAACAAAACAAATCAAACACAAGAAACATCAACAATCTAACTTTACAACTTAAGGGAATAGAAAAAGAACAAACTAAACACAAAGATAGCAAAAAGAAGGAAATAAAAAGATTAGAACACAGATAAACAAAATAGAGACTAGTAAAACAATAGAAAAAAAAATCAATGAAACCAAAGCTTGGTTCTTTGAAAAGATCAACAAAATGGATAAAGCTTTAGGTAGATGGACTAAGAAAAAAAAGAAGACTTGAATTACCAAACTCAGAAATGAAAGTGGGGAAATTAGTACTGATTCTACAGAGACAAAAATGATTATTGGAAAATACTATGAACAACTGTATGCCAACAAATTGGATGACCTAGTTGAAATGGATACAATTCCATCTTCATTTGTATCAAGATTAAATCACAAAGAAATAGAAAATTTGAAAAGATCTATAACTAATAAGGAGATTGAGTCTGTAATCAAAAGTCTCCCCCAAAAAGAAAAGCCCAGGCTTCACTGGTGAATTTTACCAAATATTTAAAGGAGTTATAACATCAATCTTTCTCAAGTTTTTCCAAAAACCTGAAGAGGAGGGAACACTTCCTAACTCATTCTATAAGGCCAGCATTACTCTGTTACCAAAGCCATACAAAAACACTATAAGAAAACTACAGACTAGTATCCCTTATAAACAGAGATGCAAAAATCCTCAATAAACTAATAGGAAGTCAAATTCAGCAGCTTATTACAAAGATTATACACCATGACCAATGGGATTTATTCTTGGAATGCAAGGATGGTTCCACATTTGAAAACTGCTCAATGTAGTGCATCACGTTAACAGAATGACATTTAAAAATGATTATCTCGATGCAGAAAAAGCATTTGATAAAATTCAACACCCTTTCATGATAAAAAACACTCGACAAAGTAGGAATAGTAGGAAAGTATCTCAACATAAAAGCTGTATCTTAACAACCCACGGTGAACATCATTGTCAATGGTCAAAGACTGAAACTTTTCCTCTAAGATGAGGAACAAGGCAAGGATGTTGGCTTTCACCACTTCTATTCAACATAGCACTGGAAGTTCTAGCCAGAGCAGTAGGAGTAAATTTATCTCTATTCACGGCCAATATGATCCTATATGTAGAAAACCTTAAAGATTCAAAAAACAAAGCAATCCAACAAAAACAGATGAGTTCAGCAAATAGCAGGATACAAAGTCAAAGCATGAAAATCATCTGCCTGCCTTTCTTCCCTCCCTCCCTCCCTCCCTCCCTCCCTCCCTCCCTCCCTCCCTCCCTCCCTCCCTTCCTTTCTGGCTGCATTGGGTCTTTGGTGCTGCACGTGGGCTTTCTCTAGTTGCGGCGAGTGGGGGCTACTCTTCGTTGTGGTGCACGGGCTTCTCATTGCAGTGGCTTCTCTTGTTGCAGAGCTCGGCCTTTAGGTGTGTGGACTTCAGTAGTTGTGGCACACGGGCTCAGTAGTGGTGGTGCGTGGGCTCTAGAGCGCAGGCTCAGTAGTTGTGGCACACGGGATTAGTTGCTCTGTGGCATGTGGGATCTTCCCAGACCACGGACCGAACCTGTGTCCCCTGCATTGTCAGGTGGATTCTTAACCACTGAGCAACCAGGGAAGTCCCCAGTTGCATTTCTATACAGTAACAATGATCAATCTAAAAAGCAAATTATGAAAAAGATTCCACTTATAATAGCATCAAAAAGAAGTAATAACTTAACCAAGGAGGTAAATGACTTGTAGAATGAAAACTAAAAGCCTTGCTGAAAGAAATTAAAGAAGACATAAATAAATAGAAACATATCCTATGTTCCTTAATATTAAGATGTTAATACTACCCAAAGTGATCTACATATTCAAAGCAATCTCTAATAAAATCCCAATGACGTTTTTTGCAGAAATAGAAAAACCCATCCTAAAATTCATATGGAAGCTCAAGGGACCCTGAATAGCCAAAATAATCTCGAAAAAGAACAAAGCTGGAAGACTCATACTTCCTGATTTCAAAACGTACTACAAAACTACAGTAACCAAAACAATGTGGTACTGACATGCAACAATGTGGTACTGGCATAAAAGTGACAACAAAATAGAACAGAGTCCAGAAATAAACCCTTGTGTATATGGTCAAATGATTGTTGACAATCGTTCCAAGGCCATTTATGGGGAAATAAAACTCTTTCTAACAAACGCTGCTGCAAAAACTGGATATACACATGAAAAAGAATTAAGTTGGCCCTGTACCTAACACCATATATAAAACTTAACTCAAAATGGATCAAAGACCTAAATGTAAAACCTTAAACTACATAAAGCTCGTAGAAGAAAACAGGGCAAAAGCTTTACGATGTTAGATTCGGCAGTGATTTCTTGAATATGACACAAAAGAAAAAAGTCAACCTATTGGACTTCATGAAAATTAAAAAAAAATTTTGCATCAGGGACTTCCCTGGTGGCACAGTGGTGAAGACTCTGGGCTCCCAATGCAGGGGGCCAGGGTTTGATCCCTGGTCAGGGAACTAGATCCCACATGCATGCCGCAACTAAGGAGCCTGCCTACCGCAACCAAAAAAAATTTTTTTTGCATCAAAACACAAGATCAACAGGGTAAAAAGGCAACTCACAGAACGGGAGAAAATATCTGAAAGGCATATATCTTAAAAGGTATGAATATCCAGAATATATAGAGAACTAAAACTCAACAACAACAAAACAACCTATTCAAAAGTGGTCAAAGGACTTGAATAGACATTTCTCCAAAGAAGATACAAATGGCCAATAGCACATGAAGGTGGTGAACATCACTAATCATAAGGAAAATGCAAATCAAAACTATGAGATTCCACCTCACACTCACTAGGATGGCTATCAAAAAAGCATGAAAATAACAAGGGTTGGCGAGGATGTGGAATAAATGGAACACGTACAATGCTGGTGGGGATATAACGTGGTGTAGCTGCTATGGAAAACAGTTTCATGGCTCCTCAAAAAATTAAAAATTAGAATTACCATATGGTCCAGCAATTCCACTTCTGAATATATACCCAAAGGAAGTGAAAGAAGGGTCTAAAAGAGATATTTCTACATCCATGTTCACAGCAGCATTATTATTCACAGTAGCCAAAACGTGAAAGCAATCCAAGTGTCCATGGATGGATGAATGGAGAAGCAAAATGTGATACATACATACAAATTATTACTCAGCCTTAAAAGGAAGAGAGTTCTGCAGTATGCTATAACAAGGATGAACCTTATGTCAAGGGAGATAAGCCAGTCACAGAAAGACAATTACTGTATGATAACACTTATATGAGGTAACTAGCGTAGTCAAAATCATAGAGACAGAAGGTAGAATGGTGCTTGCCAGGGGTTATGGGGAGGGGGGAATTGGGCGTTAATGTTTAATGGTATAGAGCTTCAGTTTTTCAAGAAGAAGAGTGTTGTGGAGACGGATGGTGGTTATGATTGCCAATGTTATGAATGTATTTAATACCACTGAATTGTCACTTAAAATGGTTAAGATGATAAAAGAAAATATGTGTGCAGAAATAAGTATGCTCCAAAATAAAAACGGTGCTTTAAAAAATCAAGGATCTAAAAAAATGGAAAGATACAGGGTGTTCATGGATTGGAAAACTCAGTATTGTTAAGATGTAAATTCTTCCTAATTTGATTCATAGATTCACTGTGATTCCAACTGAAGTCCTAACAAGCTTTTTTGTAGCTATTCACAAGCTCTTCCATAATTAATATGGAAAAGCAAAAAACTAGAACAGCCAAAACAATTCTGAAGAACAAAGGTTAAGCACTCCCACTAGCCCACTTTAAGACTTCCTATAAAATCAAGATAGCATGATACTGGTGAAAGGTAAGACACAAAAATCAATGGAACAGAAAAGGCAGCCTAGAAATGAACCCACATAAACACTGTCTCAAATTTTTCCTTCTTTCTTTTTTTTTTTTTTGACAAAGACACAAAAGCAGTTCAATGGAGAAAGGATAATCTTTTCAACAAATGGTGCTGGAACACCTGCGCATCCATAGAGATAAAAAATGAACCTCAACACATACCCATACCCTATACAAAAATTAACTAAAAATGGATCATTAACTTAACTGTGAAAGCTAAAATTACACAAGTTCCAGAGAAAAATTTTAAAATATTTGTGCACTTTAGTTTGGGCAATGAGACTTTAAACATGACACCAAAAGCAAAACCCACTTTAAAAAATTAAAATTGAGAAATGGACTTTATCAAAATTAAAATATTTTGCTCTGTGAAAGCTGGTGTCATGGAAATGGAAGGACAAACCAGAGACTGGGAGAAAATATTTGCAAAGCATTTTTCTTACAAGGGACTTTAATATAGAACAACAAAGAACCCTTAAAAAATCAATGAAGGCGGAGTCAAAATGGAGGACAAGGAGGACGCGGAATTCGCGTCTCCGCACACGTAGGGCACATGCCAGGCCCCGGTGGGGGACCACGGACACCTAAGGGGACGGAGGAACCCCCAGTGACCGGGTAGGACGTGGGGAATGGGGGGAGTGAGGGGGGAGGAGAAGTGGAGGTGGGACGGGACTGGTGCCCCTGAGGGGCGGCTGGGGGAGGGGAAGGGATCCCACGCCCGAAGGGGGAAATTGGGGGACCTTTGGAAGGGCAGAGGATCAAAAGAGAGTATGGCCAGGTTTCCCCTGCCCACTTGGGTCCCCAGGAGCCTGCTGAGATCCCAGGCCTGATCCTCTGCCCACCAGGTCCCCCCAGCCAGGCGGATCCTGAGGGAGTGGGAGGGAGGGACGGGGGAGCAAAAGTAAAGGCCAGACTCAGGGACCGGCACACATGAGGGGCGGCTGGGGGAGGGGAGGAGTTCCTAAACTGAGCAGGACCCACCCGTGGTTAGGGGTCCAGCGGCGATGGGGGAGACCCGGGGGCGCGGTTAGGGTTAGGGTTAGCATTTTAGGGTTAGGGTTAGCGTTTTAGGGTTAGGGTTAAAGTTAGAGGTTAGGGTTAGGGTTTAAGGTTAGGGTTTAGGGTTAGTGGTTAGGGGTTAGGGTTAGGGTTAGGGGTTAGGTTTAGGGTTAGGGTTGGGTTAGGTTTAGGGGTTAGGGTTAGGGGTTAGAGGTTAGGGTTAGGGTTTAAGGTTAGAGTTTAGGGTTAGTGGTTAGGGGTTAGGGTTAGGGTTAGGGGTTAGGTTTAGGGTTAGGGTTGGGTTAGGTTTAGGGTTTAGGGTTTAGGGGTAGGGTGTCCAACCTTATGTCCCATCCAGCTGCGGGTCTAGATGTGGTCAGTCTGTTGCATCACAGCACCTGATCGAATTTTGTAAGAATTCCTCTCTCAAAAAAAAAAAAAAAAAAAAAAGAATTCCTCTCTCTCACTGTCTTTTTTTTTTTTTTGTAATTTATTTTTATAATGGAGTGTAGCTGATCTTCAATGCTGTGTTTCTTGCTGCTGTACAACCACTTGATTCACTTACAGAGAGACATCAATAAATTCTTTTCCAGTTTCTAGTAGTCAGATATATTTTTTTTCTGTGAATAGAGTGTGCTGAGTTCAGTTCCTTGAGCAGTGAGTAGGTCTTGGCGATTACATTATTGGTTTATGGAACGGTATCTGTGCCAATTTCAACCTCCTGGTTTATGCAGCACCACACCACACCTTTCCCCTTAAGCAGCCATAAGTGTGTTTTGTAAATGTGTGACCGTGTTCTGTTTGTAATTCAGTTCATGTGTGGTGATTTTTAGATTCCCCCATAAGTGACATCTTATGATAAGTTTCTTTTGCTGTCTAACTTACTTCACTCTCAATGACTGTACCTAAGTCCCCCCGAGTTGCTGCAACTGGCCTTATTTCATTGATTTCAGGGCTGAGTAATATTCCGTTGTGCATAAGTACCAAATCTTTATCCATTTTTTCCTTCCAAGGACTTTTAAGTTGTACCCAAGTCGAGGCTTTTGTAAACATAGCAGCAGTAAACGTTGGGGTGCCTGCGTCCTGTGGATTTTTGGTTTTTCCAAGATATACGCCCACGAGTGGAAGTCCCGTATGCTTTGTAGCTCTATTTTTTAGTTGTTTTAGGAAACACAATACACTTCTCCAGAGTGGCTGTTGGCAATTTACATTGCCTCCATCAGCGTAACAGGGCTCCTTTTTCTCCAACACCCTGTCCTGCATATCTGGTTTTTACCCTTTGTGAGGATGGCCCTTTTTTCTGATTCGAAGTGATACCTCTTTGTAGTGTTGATTTGCATCACCTGCTTGTTTGGTTGGCCTAAAAGGGCGTATGCGTTTTTCCTGAATATATTCAGGAAAAACGCATACGCCCTTTTAGGCCAACTGCATCCTTGGCGAGGTTCAGCCGATTTTCATGTGCTTTAAGAGCAAGTCCAATCTACTTGTTGAAATCCCTTTCCTGCAGTTCTGCCTTGCTTTCAAATCCTTTTCGTTGACTTACCTCAAGATATTTTTCAACGATCGGTATCATTTACAACCCTGCTGGTTTGTGAATTACAGTGCCCGTGAGCTCCATTTTTCAACTTGCTTTCTTGGGAACTGGCCACAAAACAGCAGGATTGCTTCAAACCCTATTCTGGTTCCGGGGGCAAGCTGAGCCTTTGGGCAATTCTTCCTCCTGATTAGAAATTAGAGTGACACGTGCCTGTGCAAACACCTAGGGCTGGTCTCTCATTGGTTCCCCCCCCTTCCTCTTCATCCACCGGACAAATTTGAACTGTTTGAAACAGGATATTGAAGGTGCTGATTCCCCAAGTGGGGAGGTTGTTAGGAAAGAGGCTGGAGGTGGGAACCCGAGGACCAGGAGATGAGGAGATGAGGTGCCTTTTCCAAACTCTTCCCGAACTGATGGCGTGCCATCCTCTGCGTGTCCCATGCATGTTTTAGCTGTACGAAGGGTCCCCTGCACCTGGTGATTTGGGACCCATGGAATCAGGACCAGGCAGTATTACTCTAAAGGGCCTGCATTTGCTGACTTATCCTCACCAAGCCTCTCAGCCCAATGAGTGTCCAGCCTTAGGTCTCATCCAGCTGTGGGTCTAGATGTGGTCAATCCAGGTTGCATCACAGCCCCTGAACAAATTTTGTAATAATTTCTCTCTCTCTCTCTGTTTTTGTTTTTGGAATTTATCTTTATAATGAGGTGTAGGTGATTTTCAGTGCTGTATTTCTTGCTGCTGTACATCCACTTGATTCAGTTACAGAGAGACATCAATAAATTCTTTTTCAGATTCTTACCAGTCGTATATATTCTTTTCCGGTGTCTAGAGTGTGCTGAGTCCAGTTCTTTGAGCTTTAGAGCATGTATTGTTGATTCGCTATTTGGTCTATGGAACAGTACCTGTGCTCATTTCAACCTCCTGTTTTATGCCTCACCTCACCCGACCTTTCCACTTTAGCAGTCATAAGTGTGTTTTCTAAATGTGTGACTCTGCTTCTGTTTTGTCATTTAGTTCATGTGTAGTCATTTTTAGATTTCATCTATAAGTGATATGGTAAGTCTCTTTTTCTGTCTGACTTATGTCACTTAGAATGATCGTATGTATGTCCACCCGAGTTCCTGCAACTGACCTTATTTCATTGATTTCATGGCTGAGTAATATTCCATTGTACTGAAGTACCACATCTTCTTTATCCATTTTTTCCTTTTAAGGACATTTAGGTTGTATCCAAGTCGAGGCTCTTGTAAACAGAGCAGCATTAAACGTTGGGTTGCCTTGTGTCTTGTCGAATTTTGGTTTTCCCAAATATATGCCTATGAGTGGAAGTACCTTATGCTCTGTAGCTCTGTTTCTTAGATGTTTCAGGAAACACAATACACTTCTCCAGAGTGCCCTTGGCAATTTACATTCCTACAATCAGCGTAACAGGTCTCCCTTTTCTCCACGTCCTATCCTGCATTTCTTGTTTTTACACTTTGTGAGGACGGCCCTTCTGATTGATACGAAGTGATACCTCTTTGGATTGTTGATTTTCACTGCGCACCTGTTTGGTTGGCCAAAAAGGGCGTATGCATTTTTCCTGAATATATTCTGGAAAAAACGCATAAACGCATACGCCCTATTTGGCCAACTGCATCGTTGGCGAAGTTCAGCCCATTTTCATGAGCTTTAATGGCGAGTCCAGTCTACCTCTTTAAATTGCGTTCCTGCAATTCTGCCTTGCTTTCAAGTCCCGTTTCATGACTTACCTCAAGGCATTTTTCGAAGTTAGGAATCTTTTACAACCCTGCAGGATTGTGAATTGCAGTGCCCCTGAGCTCCATTTTTCAACTTGTTTCTTTGGGATCTGTCCACAAAACAGCAGGATTGCTTCAAGCCCTATTCTGGTTCCGGGGGCAAGGTGGGCCTTTGGTCAATTCCTCTTCCTAATTGGAAATTAGAGTGACATGTGCCTGTCCAAACACCTAGGGCTTGTCTCTCATTGTTTTCCCCCCCTTCCGCTTCATCCTCTGGACAAATTCCAAACTGTGCGAAACAGGATGTTGAAGGTGCTGACTTCCCCAAGTGGGGAGATTGTTAGGAAAGAGGCTGGAGGTGGGAACTCGAGCACCAGGAGATGAGGAGATGAGATGCCTTTCCCAAACTCTTCCTGATCCGATGCTATACCATCCTGTGTGTGTCCCATCCATGTTTTAGCTGTACGAAGGGTTGCCTGCATCTGGAGGTTTGCGACCCATGGAATCAGGACCAGACAGTATTACTCTAAAGGGGCTGCATTTGCTGACTTATCCTCACCCAGCCTCTCAGCCCCACGAGTGTCCAGCCTTAGGGCCCATCCATCTGTGGGTCTAGATGTGGTCAATCCAGGGTGCATCACAGCCCCTGAACGAATTTTGTAAGTTTCTGGGTTTTTTTTTTGTAATTTATTTTTATAATGGGGTATATCTGATTTTCAATGCTGTCTTTCTTGCTGTTGCACATCCACTTGATTCACTTACAGAGAGACATCCATAAATTCTTTTTCGGATTCTTACCAGTCGTATATATTCTTTTCTGGTGACTAGGGTATGCTGAGTCCAGTTCTTTGAGCCATAGAGTAGGTCTTGTCGATTACCTATTTGGTCTTTGGAACGGTATCTGTGCTAATTTCAACCCTCTGGTTTATGCTTCGCCCCACCCCACCTTTCCCCTTTAGCAGCCATAAATATGTTTTCTAAATGTGTGACTCTGTTTCTGTTTTGTAACTTAGTTCATGTGTAACCATTTTTAGATTCCAACTATAAGTGATATCTTATGCTAAGTGTCTAACTTATGTCACTTAGAATGATCGTACCTAAGTCCACCTGAGTTGCTGCAACTGGCCTTATTTCATTGATTTCATGGCTGAGTAATATTCCATTGTACAGAAGTACCATATCTTCTTTATCCGTTTTTTCCTTCCAAGGACATTTACATTGTTTCCAAGTCAAGGCTCCTGCAAAAGGGCTGCACTAATAGTTGAAGTTCCTGTGTCCTATGGATTTATGGTTATCCCGAGATATACACCCAGGAGTGGAGGTGCCGTATGCTCTGTAGCTCTATTTTTAAAAATTAATTAATTATTTTTTTTTGCCTGTGTTGGGTCTCTGTTATTGCACGTGGGCTTTCTCTAGTTGCAGCAAGTTGGGGCTACTCTTCATTGAAGTGCGTGGGCTTCTTATTGCAGTGGCTTCTCTCCTTGCAGAGCATGGGCTCTAGGCGTCAGGCTTCAGTAGTTGTGGCACACGGGCTCAGTAGTTGTGGCTCACGGGCTCTAGAGCACAGGCTCAGTAGTTGTGGTGCACGGGCTTAGTTGCTCCGCGGCATGTGTTATCTTTCCGCACCAGGGCTCGAACCCGTGTCCTCTGCATTGGCAGTTGGATTCTTAACCACTGCGCCACCAGGGAAGTCCCTATAGCTCTGTTTTTTAGAATTTTTAGGAAACATCTTACCCTTCTCCAGCGTGGCTGTTAGCAGTTGACATTCCCACCATCAGCGCAGCAGCGTTCCCTTTTCTCCACGTCCTCTCCTCCATTTCTGGTTTTTACACTTTGTGAGGGTGGCCATTCTGACTGGGGTAAAGCCATGCATCTTTGTAGTGTTGATTTGTTTTTCCCGCATGTTTGGTTGGCACAAGGGCGTATGGATTTACACCTTTACGCCCTTTTTGGCCAACTGACTCGTAGGCAATGTTGAGCAGCTTTCACGTGCTTTAACGGCGAGTCCAGTCTACGTCTTGCAATCCGGTTCCTGCAATTCTGCCTTGTTTTCAAGTCCTTTTCAGTTACTTACCCCAAGATGTTTTCCCACCATAGTTGTCATTTACAACCCTGCAGGCGTTGTGGATTGCAGTGCCCCTGAGAAACTGTCTTCAACTTGTTTCTGGAACCGGCCACAAAGTGGCAGAATTGATTCAAGCCCCATTCTGGTTACAGGGACAGCCTGAGCCTTTGGGAAATTCCTCTTCCTGATTGGAAATTAGAGTGGCATGTGCTGTCCAAACACGTAGAGCTTGTTTCTCATTCCTTTCCCCCCTTCCCCTTCATCCTCCGGACAAATTGCAAGCCATGCACGACCGGCTGTTGAGTGTGCTGACTCCCCAGGTGGGGAGACTCTAAGGAACGAGGCTGGAGCGGGGACCCCTCCCCCAGGACATGTGGAGATAAGGTGACTTTTCCAAACTCTTCCCGCCCATCCGGCTCCCCATCCTCTGGGGTTCTGTCCGGACACCGCGGGGTTTCCAGGGGTGCGGGACTCTGGCGCCACCCTGCAGGGAGCAGCCCTGCTACCCGCGCCTACGGTGCCGCCTGCTGGTCTCTCCGTCCTCCCATCGGGCACAGTCTTCCACCTTACCCGCTGCCTCGGATGCTCTGTCTCCTCGCTGTCCTGTGATCAGCCCCTCGTCCCCACCGCCATCACCCCCAGCTCCACACCCCTCCTCCAGCCTCAGGGATGACCCAGGACTGGGCTCCCCACCTTCCCACCCTCGGTCTGTGTCTTCAGTCCACCTGTGCAGACAGGTGAGGATCCCCTCCAGAGGCTCCCAAACGCTTCACCCCTACCTCCTCCCCGGGGTCAGCCCATGTCCTGTCGGAATGTTCCACCCTCACCAAGCCCCCAAGTACATGGCAAGGGCAGGCATCAGGCCTGCTGCATGCATTGCTGTGCGTCCTGCTGTATACACAGGCATGACACTGCCCAGGGTGCAGGAAAGGCAGCCTTACCTCGTGACGTGGGGAGAGGGGCTGTCCACAGGGTGGACGTCAGCTCTCGGCTCACCAGGCAAGGGCAGCCGGGTTCTTGCTCCTTGGACCCTTTCTCACCCAGCCGGACCCGGCTTTGTTCCCACCCCCGTTGTCCCTCCATTGGCCTCGCTCTTGTGAGCAGAGCAGGACAGTGTGGTCTGTGGTCACAGGCTGAGACACACAGACACTGGCTGACCCGTGTGCACCCATGCTGACCACGCGGAACGGGCACTGCACCAGGGCCCATGTAGTGTGGTTCACCTGCCCACAGAGAGGCCAGGCTTCTGTCCTGGCTCCAGAGGTCACCTTGAGTCTGATGGGAGTCTCCGTGCACCGTGGGTCTCACTCCAGGCTGGTCTGTGCTGACAGCGTGATACACAGTGGGGCTTCCTGGGTCTCCCGGGGGCTGGAGGCCAAGGTCAGGCACATGGCGGTCCCCACACTGACGTGATAGACCCCAATAAACCCTGCACTTCAGGACTCAGGTGGGCTTCCCTGGGCTGCCACAGCCGAGGAGGCTGGACCCTGCTCGTCCCCCTGTCCTCGCTGATTTTAACTTGCATCCTTCACCATAATAAACGCTGAGTATAACAGCTTCAGGGAATTCTGGGAGCCTCCAAGGAAAAAGAAGCCGGGGAGGGGGTCTCTGGGTCCCCAACTCTGCAGTTGGGGTCAGAAGTCGGTGGGGAGGATCTTGGGGCCCTGGAATCTGAAGGGCCCCCCTACCAGGGGAGGGGTGGGAGACCCTGGGTGGTAGTTAAGCTGAGTCCAAGGCCCTCCTGCGTAGGAGGCTTCCTAGCCCCGGTGATCCTGAAGAGGCCGGCTCCCTCCTCCCCTCCACCTGCAGGCCTGGTCGCTGCTCTTGAGAGATTCCCTAGGGTGGGGTCCTGGTGCTGGAGGTGCCCCGACGCTGTGGCCTCCTGAGTTTCCAGTGAGGATAATGGGAGTGGGGGAAGACGTGTTCACAGAAAGGGAGCTTCTGCCGGAACAGAGCCTGGGTCTGCTGCCCCCGACCCCAGGTGCACTGGGGCAGGAATGTGAGAGCGAGGCTCCCTCCCCTCCCAAGACACACAGGACACATGGACGCTGGTCGCTGGACTCCCGCACAATATTAAAATCTCCCACGCAGGCCTGTTGGGTGAGAGACACTATTTAAAGACTATTAATGGGTCCAGGGGTGCCCAGAGGGTGAAGCTGGGGGTGGGGAGAGTTGTAAAATCACCCAAGGACGCGCTCTCCCTGCAGCGACCCCCCAGGTGAGCTCAGGCGGAGGTGGACCCATCAAGTCAGAGCCCACATCCTGGGTCTTTTGGGGACAAATAGCCAAGCACCCCCTGTCCTTGCCTTCACCTGCTGCAGTTAGGGCCTGCCCTGTCTTCTTCATGGTCAAGTTCTCACCCCTCCCAGAAGCCCTCTTGGGGGTTAATGCGATGGGGATGTCCATGGCAGGACTGGAGGGTCTGTGGTGGGCTGGAGGCCATGTGGCAGGCAGGCGGGCTCCCACCGATCCTGCCGGTCCACACCTCCTGGTCATAGGCCCGCAGAGTCCACCAGGCTGTGGATGTGGTAGAAGGTGCCAGGGACCAGTCCAGCCCATGCAGGTGTCTGACCACCGAGCGGTCTGTGTGGAGTATTCCCAGGGAGGCCTGGCCATGCTCGCACCCTCCCGGGAAGGACACGTCA
The DNA here is from genome assembly GCF_937001465.1 of Orcinus orca. Lineage (NCBI taxonomy): Eukaryota > Metazoa > Chordata > Mammalia > Artiodactyla > Delphinidae > Orcinus > Orcinus orca. The sequence continues at coordinate 89,571,118 of NC_064573.1, forward strand.
GCATGATCCCTGGAATGACCGGGAGGTCAGCCAGAAGCGCCCCCCACCCAACCTCACTGTTACCACAAGAAACAAGAGACAACTCCGTGCAGAAAGACAGAACATCACCAGCCTGATGCTGTCCTGAGGAAGGTCGGCTGGCATCTGGGAACTGTGTGCTATGGTGGGTTGAATGGGGAGGTCCCCCCAAAAGTTATGTCCATGTCATGCCCCCCAGAATATGAGAATGGAACCTTATTTGGACGTAGGGCCTCTGCAGGTATAATTAGTTACGGATCTGGAGATGAGGTCATCCTGGATGCGGGTGGTCCTGAATCAGTGACAGTGTCCTTCTAAGAGACTAGAGGAGAGACATAGACACACAGGAGACACCATGTGAAGATGGAGGCAGAGACGGGAGGGATGAGGCCACAAGGCCAGGGATGCCTGGAGCCCCCAGAAGCTGGAAGAGGTGGGAAGCACCCTCCCCTGGAGCCTCCGGAGGGAGCGCGGGCCTGGGACACCTTGACCTCAGACGTCTGGTCTCCGGGACTGAGAGAGGACAGGTTTCTGTTGCTCTGAGCCTCCATTTGTGGTCGTTTGTCACAGCTGCCCCGGGAAGCTAATGCAGCTGGTGAGCAGCTCCCTGGCCTGATCTAAACCCTCCCGCCTCCCGTTAGGGGCAGCCCCCTGCGCCTGTGCTGTTTGCACAAACCATGTGGCTCATGCTGAACCCCAGCTCCCCTTCTGGGCACCGGCATTTTGGAGGGTGAGGGCAGACAACACCAGGTGACAAGCCCCCAGCCGGGTACCAAGCCTCTAATGAGCTTCCCTGGGGGGACAGGGGTGCAGGTAACTGTCATGGTTCTGCCCTTCCTCGCTGGGGGAACAGACACCCTAGAGACCCTCAAGGGAAGGAGGGGGCATGAAGGGTCACGAGGTGACCGGAGCAGGGGCCCTCCCTCCCGTGCATCCCTACTGCGTGCTGTGACCCATCTCAGCTGTGAGGACACAAGTCACAAGCATGTGCTGGGTCCTGTGAGCCTCCCAGCCGGTCCCTGAAGGTGAGGGCGGCCCTGCAGACCCCAGCCCTCTCCTGCACGTCTAGTAGGTGGAAGACCCACTTCTCCTTGTCATTCCAGAAGCGGTTCTGGAGCTGTCCTGGAGGGCTTCTGGGGTTATGCAGGCTGAGCCCCTGTTGCTAAGTCCCCACTTCCCCACAAGAGCCTCCAGAGCAAGCTGTTTGCCCTGTTGCCTGAATGACCGCCCACCAGTTTTCTGAGGAAAGAATCAGGGGTTTCTGTAGCAGCATCTGCAGGCAGCTCTGCATCTGGGCCCACGTTCACATCTTCTGTGTAAACACCGAGAACCTTCTCTGACACGTGCCCCCGGCTGACCCCCTCCACATGCTGACCACAGGCCCCAGTGTGGGCGTCAGACTGACCACCCGTCTCAGCCTCCTGTTGTTGTCAGAGCTGCTCCAGGCCCTGCTCAAGCCCCGTGCACCCACCTTTCACAGGGCTGTCCTGCACCCCCACTTTCAGCAGGAGTTCACCTAAGTATTTAAGTGAAGGGGTCCAGAGATAAGAAAGGATGCTACAAACAAACAGATGGAACCAGCTGGGACCAGGATGGCAACGAGTGTGACCTCCAACCGACCAAGTCTCATCACATGTTGAATTTACTATATCTGCATATTAAGTGATACACCCACCGGCGGCCATGGCTGGACATGAAGGACCAGAAACGGGTAAAAGGAGGTGGTACCCCAGCCCCTTGGAAGAAGCCCCGCCCTTTCCCCGGAAGGCCTCTTCATCCCATCACTAGCCTCCCTCCTCCTCCCTTTGCCTTTACTCTTTAAAATTAAACCACTCTCTCCAGGAGGGCCAGAAGGTGATCTGTGAGCTCAGTTCCCGCTTCTCCACTCTTTGGCCACTGAGTAGAGCCTGTGCTGTGTTGGTCTCGGCTTTGGTTCTGTTATTTGCCTACTGGAACCCACGTGGGAAAAGGAAACCTTCCCCGCTGAGGCAGAGCGACTCGCGGGCTGGCGCCCGAGCAGGGTCCACATGACTTCACTTCATAACAGTCTGTAAGGGGACGGTGGTCTCTGCCCGCGGGGTGGGGAGGGAACACCTACAGCCACAGCACCGGCTCCGTGGACGGCACGGCGCCTCATGGGCCTGGACCGTGTGCTCTCGTCCCCCCATGCCTGACACCCCCTGACAGTCGTGACGCGGTGACACTGGCTGCTGGGCGTCCAGTCAGGGGGGACCAGAGGCAGCACCTGGTGCCAGGTGAGACGTGCCTTTTCACGGGCAGGGGAAATAGGAGATATTAGGACTTTGTGTCTAGAAAACAAACCAAGCGGCCAGAAGGTGATCTGAGCCGTGGACTTGAAACCCACGTGCGAGGTGAGGGCTCCCACTGGACACTGGCTCGGGAGCTTCCGCACAGGCGAGACCACACCCGTGCTTCCCGCCCGACCCCTCCAGGCCTCCCTGTGGGCAGAGCTGGGCCTGCACCCTTCAGGCTCCCCAACCCAGAACCTGGAGGGCTGATGCTGCCAGGGTCTGAGGATACGAGGGGTCCCTCCACCAACGCTGCTCGGCCCCTCCTGCCCAGTGAACAGTGGAGGGAAGCCCCGTGGAGTGTGAGGCCCGGCACAGGCGAAGCTCGCACCCCCTCCCAGGACCCCCGGCCCCGCCCTGCTTCCTCAGGCCCACCGCCTGCCCCTCCCTGTGCCCGCGTCCCACTGACCCCCATTCCCGGTGTGGACGTCCACGTGCACAAGGTGTCCCGTGTCCTGTTCTCACATGGGACACCCCCATCCCTGCTTCTCCCTAATGACGGCCCGGACCCCGAATGTTCTGGGCAGGAAGAGGGCCGAGGAGGACGGCGGGACAGCGCCTGCCTCCCGGGGGCCCAGACACAGGGCTCGAGGCTGCTGGGCCTTGAGGTCTGGATGCTGCCAGGTGTGGGATGAAGCTGCCACTGCCCGCTGGAGCTGCCCCTTCCGAGACTCAGGAAACAGGGGGACCCACCAAACGGAGCCCGTCCCCAGGCTCTGCTGCAAGTCTGCTTGGATTCGCTCTCCCAATCCTGAAGACAGACCTGCGGGAAACAGGGCCTGCGATTCCCACACTGACGGTGTTCCGTGAAATTTCCATTAGACCCCTTCCTACCCTGTTCTGAGCGAATTACTAGTCAGTCCATGCTACCATCACCCCACGAGCAGACCAGGAAGCTGAGGCTCCCAGAAGCCAAGTAATCCAGCCGGAAGCACAGCTGTGGGACACGGAGTGGGGTCTGCACCTGCCGCCCGCCCAGGGGGACTGCCCACTCCCCGCAGCTTCCACGCCTGTTCCCTTCACCCCCTCCCCGGGCCAGCTCACAGAGCCTCCTCTTGGGGGGACTCACTTACCTTCTTCTAACAGGATCCGTCTCACTATCCTGTTCTGGGATCACCCGGAAGCTTGTCACTGAAGCACGATCAGCCTCACGTCACCAGGGCAGCTTTCCTGGATCACAAGCACCACCTGCACGTCCACTCTCAGCTCAGACCCAGAAAGGCCCCCTCGGCCCCGAGCCCCATGGCTCTGCCTGGGCTCCCACCTCCTCCTGCCTGGTCCGTCCCTCTCATGTCCCGTGCAGGGTCACCAGGAGCTCCCACCTGCCCCAGGCAGGCTGTCTGTTCTGTCCTGGGGAAGCCTCCGTGGTGTCAGGTGGAAGACACAAGAGGTACCCGTGGGGCCTCCCTCATGCAGCACAGTGGCCAGCACCTGCCTACTGACCTCATCACTCTAGATGGACAGGGGTTCAGGGGGCCCGTGGCATCTCCCGGTTCTCATTTCATCCCAGCACTGCCCACAGGGAAGTTGCTAAGCAACTCTGTGCCGGCTGCACAGAGAGGACGCTCATACACACGCCCCCCGCCCCCCAGCACACAGGGCTCTCGTGGCCAGGCCCCTCTCAGGATATGGGGCTCATCTGGGCAGGAACCCAGCAGCACACGTGGCCCTCGTGGTCAGGCCCCTCCCAGGATATGGAGCTCACCTGGGCCGGCACCCAGCAGCCCACGGGGCTCTCGTGGTCCGGCCCCTCCCAGGATACGGAGCTCCCCTGGGCAGGTACCCTGGCAGGGCTGGACACACAGGAACCGTGCACGTAGCCCTCATGGCAGAGCACCCCCAGCCCACCTGTCGGTCAGAGCTGACACAGAGCACCTCAGAGCAGGACCTGAACTAACAAACTGCAGCTCCGGGACACATCTGTGACCCTGGGCTTCACTCTGTGTGGCCTCCTTCTGCCTGGTCTTCCAGAGGCTTCCACTGCAGCCGGGGCACCAGGCCTCTGTCTCCACCCACCACCCCTCCTCTCCCTGACTCCTGGGTTCCTCTCATTAGGAGAGGGTCTTCTTGAAGTTGTCTCCCACTCATGGGCCAGATAAAATGATTAGAAAACAAGCCAGAGCTGCAGCCCCTTGTCTATCCTGACTCTCAGGAGCCCACACCTGTTCCTTGGACCTGGCCGGTTCAGCAAGGTCCATTTTCTGCAACTGTGAGCCCCTGAGGGGCGAGGATTGGCTGACCTGGGCAGCCTTACCGTGCCGGCCAGCCCTCCCCAGGTGTGCCTGGGTTGAGGTCAATATAAACAGCGCTCCAGGCAGCAAGAGCCCCTGCAGCTGTGGCTGACGCCATATTCTCTGCCCCGTCAGCAGTGTCGGGGCTGGGCTGGTGGGTGGGAGTGAGGGGCCACGGCTTTGTGGGTGGCCTGGTATGAGTGGGCTCTGCTGGACTTTCTGCAGGAGTTGCCAAGCTGCTACCTGCTAAAGAAGAGGATGTGTCACCCGTAACTGCCGCTGGAATTTCTCCCTGGGCAGAGGTGAGGAAGGAGAAAAGCAGTGGGGGCCGGGACAGGAGGGGTACCTCAGGCAGGGAAATGGAAATCTTCCAGAATAGCGCCCGGGGCCAGGACCATTCTGGCTGGCCTGCAGGCACCAAGTAGGCCAGTGTGCTGTCACTGGGGTGGCTCCACGGCCCTTCCTGTAGGCTTTCAAGTCCTTGTACATATTCAGGTGTTTTACCTGGGAAGGGTGGGAACAGTTCAGCAGCAGCTGGCCTGGGGCTCAGCTCACGTTTACTCACAGACGCCTCGGCACGGTCCCCCAGCTTTGCAATGAGGACGCTCCTTGCGGGGGGGGCTGCTGGCTGCATGCGAGACGATTCCCCACCTCTGACCAACTTCAGAATTGTTTACCGCTGGAGCAAGTGCCCTGATAGTGTTTTCCTCTGTATAACTGGTGGGTTCTGTTTTTTTTTTCTTTTTTGGTTCAAGGTAGATTTTATTCCCCTTTTTTGTATTTATAGATATAAGCCTGGAAATAATTCATTCATATAAATACATGTATGTGAAAGGAATAACTTTCTTCCGTTTTTTAAAAAATTTTATTTTTCATTTTATTTTATTTTTTATACAGCAAGTTCTTACTGGTTATGTATTTTATACATATAAATGTATACATGTCAATCCCAATCTCCCAACTCCTCCCACCGCCACCCCCCCCACAGCTTTCCCCTCTTGGTGTCCATACATTTGTTCTCTACATCTGTGTCTCTATTTCTGCTCTGCAAACCGGTTCATCTGTACCATTTTTCTAGGTTCCACATATATGCATTAATATACAATATTTGTTTTTCTCTTTCTGACTTACTTCACTCTGTATGACAGTCTCTAGATCCATCGACGTCTCTACAAATGACCCAATTTCATTCCTTTTTATGGCTGAGTAATAGTCCATTTTATATATGTACCACATCTTTATCCATTCGTCTGTCTGTGGGCATTTAGGTTGCTTCCATTACCTGGATATTGTAAATAGTGCTACAATGAACATTGTGGTGAATGTGTCTTTTTGATTTATGGTTTTGTCTGGGTATATGCCCAGTAGTGGGATTGCTGGATCATATGGTAATTCTATTTTTAGTTTTTTAATGAACCTCCATACTGTTCTACATAGTGACTGTACCAATTTACATTCCCACCAATAGTGGAAGAGGGTTCCTTTTCTCCACATCCTCTCCAGCATTTGTTGTTTGTAGATTTTCTGATGATTCCCATTCTAACAGGTGCGAGGTGATACCTCGTTGCAGTTTTGATTTGCATTTCTCTAATAATTAATGATGTTGCGCAGCTTTTCATGTGCGTCTTGGCCATCTTATGTCTTCTTGGAAGAAATGTCTATTTAGATCTTCTGCCCATTTTTGTATTGGGTTGTTTGTTTTTTTAATATTGAGCTGCATGAGCTGTTTATATATATTGGAGATTAATCATTTGTCCATTGATTCGTTTGCAAATATTTTCTCCCATTCTGAGGGTTGTCTTTTCGTCTTGTTTGTAGTTTCCATTGCTTTGCAAAAGCTTTTACGTTTCATTAGGTCCCATTTGTTTAGTTTTCTTTTTTATGGCATTACTCTAGGAGGTGGATCAAAAAAGATCTTGCTGTGATTTAAGTTAGAGTATTCTTCCTATGTTTTCTTCTAAGAGTTTTATACTGTCCGGTCTTACATTAAGGTCTCTAATCCATTTTGAATTTATTTTTCTGTATGGTGTTAGGGGGTGTTCTAATTTCATTCTTTTACATGTAGCTGTCCATTTTCCCCAGCACCACTGATTGAAGACACTGTCTTTTCTCCATTGTATAGTCTTGTCTACTTTGTCATAGATTAGTTGACCATAGGTGTGTAGGTTTATCTCTGGGCTTTCTTTCTTTCTTTCTTTTTTTTTTTTGCCTTTTACACCTTTATTGGAGTATAATTGCTTTACAATGGAGTGTTAGTTTCTGCTGTATAACAAAGTGAATCAATTATACATATACATATATCACCATATCCCCTCCCTCTTGCATATCCCTCCCACCCTCCATATCCCACCCCTCTAGGTGGTCACAAAGCACCGAGCTTATCTCCCTGTGCTATCTGGCTTCTTCCCAGTAGCTATCGATGTTACACTTGGTGATGTATATATGTCCATGGCACTCTCTCACTTCGTCCCAGCTTACCCTTCCCCCTCCCCGTGTCCTCAAGTCCTTTCTCTACGTCTGTGTCCTTAATCCTGTCCTGCCCCTAGGTTCTTCATAAACTTTTTTTTCTTTAGATTCCATATATCTCTGTTAGCATACGGTATTTATTTTTCTCTTTCTGACTTACTTCACTGTGTAGGACAGACTCTAAGTCCATCCACCTCACTACAAATAACTGTTTTTTTCTTTTTATGGCTGAGTAATATTCCATTGTATATATGTGCCAGATCTTTATCCATTCATCTGTCGATGGACACTTAGGTTGCTTCCATGTCCTGGCTATTGTAAGTAGAGCTGCAATGAACATTGTTGTACATGACTCTTTTTGAATTATGGTTTTCTCAGGGTAAATGCCCAGTAGTTGGATTGCTGGGTCGTATGGTACTTCTATTTTTAGTTTTTCAAGGAACCTCTATACTGTTATCCCTAGTGGCTATACCAATTTACATTCCCAGCAACAGTGCAAGAGCGTTCCCTTTTCTCCAGTAAATGCCTCTCCAGCATTTATTGTTTGTAGATTTTTTGATGATTGCCATTCTGACTGCTGGGAGGTGATACCTCAATGTAGTTTTGATTTGCATTTCTCTAATGATTAGTGATGTTCAGCATCCTTTCATGTGTTTGTTGGCAATCTGTATATCTTCTTTGGAGAAATGTCTATTTAGGTCTTCTGCCCATTTTTGGATTGGGTTGTTTGTTTTTGTGATATTGAGCTACACGAGCTGCTTGTAAATTTTGGAGATTAATCCTTTGTCATTTGCTTCACTTGAAAACATTTTCTCCCATTCTGAGGGTTGTCTTTTCGTCTTGTTTATGTTTTCCTTTGCTGTGCAAAAGCTTTGAAGTTTCATTAGGTCCCATTTGCTTTATTTTTGTTTTTATTTCCACTTCTCTAGGAGGTGGGTCAAAAAGGATCTTGCTGTGATTTATGTCATAGAGTGTTCTGCCTGTGTTTTCCTCTAAGAGTTTTATAGTGTCTGGTCTAACATTTAGATCTCTAATCCATTTTGAGTTTATTTTTGTGTATGGTGTTATGGAGTGTTCTAATTTCATTCTTTTACGTGTAGTTGTCCAGTTTTCCCAGCACCACTTACTGAAGAGACTGTCTTTTCTCCATTGTATATCTTTGCCTCCTTTGTCATAGATGAGTTAGCCATAGGTACGTAGGTTTATCTCTGGGCTTTCTATCTTGTTCAATTTTTCTATATTTCTGTTTTTGTGCCAGTACCATATAGTCTTGATTACTGTAGCTTTGTAGTATAGTCTGAAGTCAGGAAGTCTGATTCCTCCAGCTCTTTTAATTTCCCTCAAGACTGCTTTGACTATTCGGGGTCTTTTGTGTCTCCATACAAATTTTAAGATTTTTTTGTTCTAGTTCTGTAGAAAAAGCCACTGGTAATTTGATAGGGATTGCATTGAATCTGTAGCTTGCTTTGGGTACTATAGTCATTTTCACAATATTGATTCTTCTAATCCAAGAACATGGTTTATACCTCCATCTGTTTATATCATCTTTGATTTCTTTCAGCAGTGTCTTATAGTTTTCTGAGTACAGATCTTTTACCTCCTTAGGTAGGTTCATTCCTACGTATTTTATTCTTTTTTTTTGCAATGGTGAATGGGATTGTTTCCTTAATTTCTCTTTCTGATCTTTCATTGTTAGTGTATAGGAATGCAAGAGATTTCTGTGCATTAATTTTGTATCCTGCAACCTTACCAAATTCACTGATTAACTCTAGTAGTTTTCTGGTGGCATCTTTAGGATTCTCTTTGAATAGTATCATGTCATCTGCAAATAGTGACAGTTTTACTTCTTCTTTTCCAATTTGTATTCCTTTTATTTCTTTTTCTTCTCTGATTACTGTGTCTAGGACTTCCAAAACTATGTTGAGTAATAGTGGTGAGAGTGGACATCCTTGTCTTGTTTCCTGATCTTAGAGGAAATGCTTTTAGTTTTTCACTATTGAGAATGATGTTTGCTGTGGGTTTGTCATATACTGCTTTTATTATGTTGAGGTAGATTCCCTCTATGCCCACTTTTTGGAGACTTTTAATCATAAATGTGTGTTGAATTTTGTCAAAAGCTTTTCCTGCATCTATTGGGATGATCATATTTTTATTCTACAATTTGTTAATATGGTGTATCACATTGATTGATTTGTGTATATTGAAGAATTCTTGCATCCCTGGGATAAACCCCACCTGATCATGGTGCATGATCCTTTTAATGTGTTGTTCAATTCTGTTTCCTAGTATTTTGTTGAGGATTTTACATCTATATTAATCAGTGATATTGTTCTCTAATTTTCTTTTTCTGTAGTATCTTTGTCTGGTTTTGGTATCAGGGTGATGGTGGCCTCATATAATGAGTTTGGGAGTGTTCCTTCCCCTGAAAATTTCTGAAGAGTTTGAGAAGATTGGGTGTTAGCTCTTGTCTAAATGTTTGATAGAATTCACCTCTGATGCCATCTGGTTCTGGACTTTTGTTTGTTGGAAGATTTTTAATCACAGTTTCAATTTCGTTACTTGTGATTGGTCTGTTCATATTTTCTATTTCTTCCCGGTTCAGTCTTGAAAGGTTATACCTTTCTAAGAATTTGTCCATTTCTTCCAGGTTGTCCATTTTATTGGCATAGCGTTGCTTGTAGAGGTCTCTTAGGATGCTTTGTATTTCTGTGGTGTCTGTTACAACTTTTCCTTTTTCATTTCTAATTTTATTGATTTGAGTCCTCTCCCTCTTTTACTTGAGTCTGGCTAAAGGTTTATCATTTTTGTTTATCTTCTCAAAGAACCAGCTTTTAATTTTATTGATCTTTGCTATTGTTTTTATTTCATTTATTTCTGCTCTGATCTTTATGATTTCTTTCCTTCTATTAACTTTGGGTTTTGTTCTTCTTTCTCTAGTTCCTTTAGGTGTAAGGTTAGATTGTTTATTTGAGATTTTTCTGGTTTCTTGAGGTAGGCTTTTATTGCTATAAACTTCCCTCTTAGAACTGTTTTTGCTGCATCCCATAGGGTTTGGATCATCGTGTTTTTGTTGTCATTTTTCTCTAGGTAGTTTTTGATTTCCTCTTTTATTCCTTTAGTGATCTCTTGGTTATTTAGAAACGTATTGTTTAGCCTCCATGTGTTTGTGTTTTTTACGTTATTTTCCCTGTAATTGATTTCTAATCTCATAGCATTGTGGTCTGAACAGCTGCTTCATATGATTTCAGTTTTCTTAAATTTACTGAGGCTTTATTTGTGACCCAAGATGTGATCTATCCCGGAGACTGTTCCGTGTGCCATTGAGAAGAACGTGTAGTCTGCTGTTTTTGGATGGAATGTCCTATAAATATCCATTAAATCTATCTGGTCTATTGTGTCATTTAAAGCTTGTGTTTCCTTATTAATTTTCTGTCTGGATGATCTCCATTGGTGTAAGTGAGATGTTAAAATCCCTTGCTATTATTGTGTTACTGTTGATTTCCTCTTTTATAGCTGTTAGCAGTTGCCTTATATATTGAGGTGTTCCTATGTTGGGTACATATATATTTATAATTGTTATATCTTGGATTGATCCCTTGATCATTATGTAGTGTCCTTCCTTGTGTCTTGTAACATTTTTTATTGTAAAATCTATTTTATCTGATATGAGTATTGCTACTCCAGCTTTCTTTTGATTTTCATTTGCATGGAATATATTTTTCCATCCCCTCACTTTCAGTCTGTATGTGTCCCTAGGTCTGAAATGGGTCTCTTATAGACAGCATATATATGGGTCTTGTTTTTGTATCCATTCAGTGAGCCTGTGTCATTTGGTTGGAGCATTTAATCCATTCACGTTTAAGGTAATTATCAATATGTATGTTCCTATTATTATTTTCTTAATTGTTATGGGTTTGTCTTGGTGGGTCCTTTTCTTCTCTTGTGTTTCCCACTTAGAGAAGTTCCTTTAGCGTTTGTTGTAGAGCTGGTTTCGTGGTGCTGAATTCTCTTAGCTTTTACTTGTCTGTAAAGCTTTTGATTTCTCCATCAAATCTGAATGAGATACTTGCTGGGTGGAGTACTCTTGGTGGTAGGTTCTTCCCTTTCATCACGTTAAATTTATCATGCCACTCCCTTCTGGCTTGTAGATTTTCTGCTGAGAAATCAGCTGTTAACCTTACGGGAGTTCTGTTGTATGTTGTCATTTTTCCCTTGTTGCTTTCAATAATTTTTCTTTGTCTTTAATTTTTTCAATTTGATTACTGTGTGTCTCGGCATTTTTCTCCTTTGGTTTATCCTGCCTGGGACTCTCTGCACTTCGTGGACTTTGGTGGCTATTTCTTTTCCCATGCTAGGGAAGTTTTCAACTATAATCTCTTCAAATATTTTCTCGAGTCCTTTCTCTCTGTTCTCCATCTGGAACCCCTATAATGTGAATGTTGTTGCATTTAATGTTGTCCCAGAAGTCTCTTAGGGTGTCTTCATTTATTTTCATTCTTTTTCTTTATTCTGTTCCATGGCAGTGATTTCAGCCTTTCTGTCTTCCAGGTCACTTATCCGTTCTTCTGCCACAGTTATTCTGCTACTGATTCCTTCTAGTGTATTTTTCATTTCAGTTATTGTATTGTTCATCTCTGTTTGTTTGTTCTTTAATTCTTCTAGGTGTTTGTTCCTTAATTCTTCTAGGTCTTTGTTAAGCATTTCTTGCATCTTCTCGATCTTTGCCTCCATTATTTTTCTAAGGTCTTGGATCATCTTCACTATCATTATTCTGAATTCTTTTACTGGAAGGTTACCTATCCCCACCTCATTTCGTTGTTTTTCTGAGGATTTATCTTGTTCCTTGATCTGGTATAAAGTCCTCTGCCTTTTCATTTTCTTTATATTTCTGTGAATGTGGTTTTCCTTCCACAGGCTGCAGAATTGTAGTTCTTCTTGCTTCTGCTGTCTGCTCTCCAGTGATTGAGTATATCTGAGAGGCTTGTGCAAGCTTCCTTATGCGAGGGACTGGTGGTGGGTAGAGCTGGGTGTTCCTCTGGTGGGCAGAGCTTTAATCTGCTTGTCTGTGGATTAAATAAAAGTTTAATAAAAAGTTTAATCCACTTGTCTGCTGATGCATGGGGCTGGGTTCCCTCCCTGTTGGTTGTTTGGACTGAGGCGACCCAGTACTGGAGCCTACCTTGCTCTTGGTGGGGCTAATGCTGGACTCTGGGAGAGCTCACGCCAAGGAGTATTTCCCAGAACTTCTGCTGCCAGTGTCGTTGTCCCCATGGTGAGCCGCAGCCACACACCACCTCTGCAGGAGACCCTCTAAAACTAGCAGCTAGGTATGATCATTCACCTACGGGGTGACTGCTCCTTCCCCTGGGTCCTGATGTGCACACTACTTTGTGTGTGTCCTCCAAGAGTGGAGTCTCTGTTGAGACTCTGAGTCTCTGAGTGCAGTTGAGACTCTGAGACTCGGAGTGGAGTCGCACAGACTCTGGGTCCTGTGAAGCTTCGATGTTTTGTGGTTCTAGAAATCCTATAGGAGACGGTCCACAGCAGGTGAAGCTAATGCTGTCATAGAGGTGGTAAAGCCAAAGATCTGCAGTTCCGACTAGAGGTGCTGATGTACATACAGGACAAAATCATCTCATGTGAATGTAGTTCAGGCACGTTTAAAATGAATGCAGTCATGTTAATGCCTAACATCTTCTATTTTGTGCCTCTCCTCAAGGACCCCCTCCTCAGTTCCTGAGGCTCCTGTAAGTCATGTACAGGGGAATGGAGAGTGGGTTCTGTCCAGTCTGAGCCCTGAGTTACCCTGTGTGTATCTTAGGATACTTTGTATTTCTGTGGTGGCTCTTGTAACATCATCTCTTTCAGTTCTGATTTATTTGGGCCCTCTCTTTAAAAAAAAATACTACTGTTGTCTTTTATTCTTTACAGAAGTTTAATAAGTGTTTGATCTACTACCCTTACTCTATGTATACTTTTTGCCATGAGGTTTTTACTTTTGTTTGTTTTCTTGTTACTGTCAACAATTAGTGAGAATTCTTTTAAGCTACCTTCAACATTGCTTATAAAGCTGCTTTATTAGTGATGACAGAGCTTTAATGGAAGTCGTGTTCTGGTTGTAAATTAGAATGCAATGTGCCAGCAAAAAGCCCCTTAAGTGTATGTCTCATTAGTTCTTGTTCTTTTTTTCCCCTTTTTCTCTCTCTCTTTTTTCTTGTTCTTTTTTTAATTTTTATTTTTTATCAGAGCAAATTTGATTAAAATGTTTTGTTTGTTCTAGGTGTGTAAGATATGGTTCTTTTACACATATACATGTATCTATACTTCTTCAGATCGTTTTCTCATGTAGGTTATGACACAATGTTGAGTAGTCTTCTCTTGGTATTCCGTAGGTCTTTGGTGATTATATATTTCACATGTGTTTCTATATCTATGTTAACCCCAATATCCTAATGTATCCAGTCCTCACACCTTTCCATTTGGTGAACCATAACTTTGTTTAATGAATCTGTGATTGCCTTTCTCTGTGGAAATATCTTCATTGGTATCAATTTTTAGCTAAGACCTATAAGTGATATTATAGGATATGTGTCTTTTGCTGTCTGACTTAGTACAATTTGCCTGATTACCTCTAGAATCATCTACGGTGCTGCAAACGGCATTGTTTTATTTTTTTCCCTAGCTAATATTCCATCTGTACATGTACCAGTTCTTCTTTGTCCAGTCACCTCTTGATGGACATTTTGGTTGCCTCCATGTCTTGGCTATTGTAATACTGCTGCACTGCACATTTGCCTGCCTGTGTCTTTCCAATTCTGTCTTCTTATGTTATAGGCCCAGGAGTGGGCCTCCTGTATCATATGGTATCTCAGGGTTTACCGTTTAAATGCACCACGATTCTGTGCTCATTAGTGGCTCTTTCCAGGTTACATCCCACTTAAAGTTGAGGGTATGCATTTCTCCACAACACTTCAGCATTTATTTATTTGTAACATCTTTATTGGAGTATAATTGCTTTACAATGGTGTGCTAGCTTGTGCTTTACAACAAAATGAATCGGTTATACATAAACATATGTTCCCATATCACTTCCCTCTTGCGTCTCCCTCCCTCCCACCCTCCCTATCCCACCCCTCCAGGCGGTCACAAAGCACCGAGCTGATCTCCCTGTGCTATGCTGCTGCTTCCCACTAGCTATCTACCTTACGTTTGGTAGCGTATATATGTCCATGCCTCTCTCTCCCTTTGTCACAGCTTACCCTTCCCTCTCCCCATATCCTCAAGTCCATTCTCTAGTAGGTCTGTGTCTTTATTCCTGTTTTACCCCTAGGTTCTTCATGACATTTTTTTTCTTAAATTCCATGTATATGTGTTAGCATACGGTATTTGTCTCTCTCTTTCTGACTTACTTCACTCTGTATGATAGACTCTAGGTCTATCCACCTCATTACAAATAGCTCAATTTCGTTTCTTTTTATGGCTTCAGCATTTATTGTTTGTAGTTTTCTTGCTGATGGATATTCTGACTGGTGTGAGCTGATACCTCTTTGTGGTTGAATTTGCATATGACTCATAATCCTTTGAAATTGAGCTTTAAGGCATGTCCTTTTTATTTTTCAAACTGTGATTACAGCTTAGCTCTTCAAAATGTTTTCTTAAAGTATGTGTTACATTTTGAAATTTATTGGCCATTACCTCCCTCAAAACATTTTGAGGGCAGGTTTCATTTACAGCCCTGCAGTACCTGTTCACATGAAGTGACCATTAGCACAGGCTTTAAAGCTGCTTTTGCAGGGAACGGCCAGATTGCGGCAGTCTTTCTTTGTTCCCCATGCTGGTACTAGGGAAACAGAGCTTCCGGCCAGTGGTCTTCCTCGGTTATAAATTAGAGTGGAATGTGCCCGGATAAACCCCCAAAAGCTGATGTCTCCTTACTTTTGTTTGTTTTTTTAATTTAATTTATATTTTTATCGGAGTAATATTCCATTGTGTATATGGACCACTTCTTGGTGCATTCCTCTGTTGATGGACATTTTCGTTGCTTCCAAGTGTTGGCTATATTCAATATTGCTGGAGTGCAAGATTGCCAGCCTGTGACTTTTTGATTCTCATTTTCTCAGGTGATAGGCCCAGCAGTGGGTGTGACTGATTGACTAGTAGCTCAATGTTTACCTTTTCAAAGCACCTCCATTGTGTTTTCATTAGTGGCTCTTACCATGTCTCCCTTAGAACCGAGGGTACGAACTTCTCCACAATCCCTTCAGCATTTATAGTTTGCAGCATTTTTGCTAATGGCCAATCTGACTGCTGTGACCTGATAGGTTTTTGTAATTTGGGTTTGCATGACTTTAAAAATTCCTAAAATTCATCATTTTCCACGCCTTTTTCCTTTCTGTTAAAAAATAAAGTGTGAGTACAATATACCTCTTGAAGCTGTCTTCTTGGAAGGTTGCCCTCTTTTGAATTTTTGGTGGATATTCGACCCCAGGATTTTTTTGGAGGGCAGATGTCATTACAGAACTGCAAGTTTGGTGAATATTTAGTGACCATTAGCACTGGGTTTAAAGCTGCTGTTGTGGGAAACGGCCACAAGGGGGCAGCATTTGTCCTTTCCCAAATCTGGGTACTAGGGCAGCAGAGCCTTTCTGGAAGTCGTGGTCCTAGGTTTTAAGTTAGAATGGAATGTGCCAGGAGGAATGCCCATAAGTTTATGTCTCATTACTTCTTCTTGGTTTTTTAAATTTATTTAATCGGGGTAATGATTAGATATTGTTTGTCCAGATGTACACAATCTAGTTCATTTGTACAATATATATGTCTATTCATGTTCAGATTCTCTTCCCATGTAAAATATTACAGAGTGTTCCGTAGACCTCCCTTGCTATATGGTCCGTCTTTTTGATATATGTTTATAATATGTATTTGTATACGTATGGTAACGCTAATGTTAATTTATCCATTCTGCCCACCTTTCCTTTTAGATAAGCATACTTAATTTCTAAGTCTGTGAGTGTCTTTCTCTGTGGAAATATGTTCATTTGTGTTAGTTATTAGATAACGCCTATAAGTGATATCATAGGATATAGGTCTTTTGCTTTCTGACTCACCTCATATTCTGTGATTATCTCCAAGTTCATCCATGGCGCCTCAAATAGCAGTGTTTCATTGTTTTCCATGGCTAATATTCTATTATGAACGTAGACCACTTCTTCTTCATCCATACGTCTGTTGATGGACATTTTGGTAGCTTCACCGTCTTGGCTATTGTGAATAAGGCTGCAGTGCAGCTTTTGCAGCCCGGGTCTTCTCGATTCTGGTCTTCTCAGGTGAGAGGCCCAGTGGTGTGACTGCTGGATCGAATGGTACCTCAATTTTTACTTTTAATCGTAGCTCCTTTCTGTTCTCATTATTGGTGGTTACCACTTTACATCTCACCAGCAGCTAGAGGGGACACAGTTCTCTAAATCCCCTTCAGAATTTATTGTTTGTAGACCTTTTGCTGATGGTCAGTCGACTGGTGTGAGTTGAAACCTTTTTGTACATTAGATTTGCATGAGTCTAATAATTCCTGAGGTTGAGCTTTCCCCCATTTTCCTTTTTTTAAACAAGAGAGTGAGTCAAACTTACCTCTTCATACTATCGTCTTGAAAAATTTGCCAGTTTTGAATTTTATTGTCCATTCCCTACCTCAGCACAGTTGTTTAGGGCAGGTGTCCTTTGCAGGCCTGAGTCCTTGTGAATGTTAAGAGACCATTAGCTGTGGGCTTAACGCCGCTCTTGCGGAAAACGGCCACAAGGCAGCAGAATTTCTACATTTCCAACTCTGGGTTTTTGGGCAGCAGAGCCTTCCTGGAAGTCGTGTTAGTAGGCGGCAAATTAGAGTGGAATGTGCCAGAGCACATCCCCAAGAGCTTATACCTCCTTACTTCTTGTTTGTTTTATAAATTTAATTTTTATTAATTATCAGAGCAAACTTGATAAAAATATTTTGTTTCTCCTAGGTGTACAGAATCTGGTTCATTATATCAATGTATCTGTCATTTATCTTTGCATTCTTTACCGTGTAGGTTATTACAGAGTGTTGCCTAGACCTCTCTTGGTATTCCATAGGTATTTTGTGATTATATATTTCATATGTATTAGTACATGTCTGTTAACCCCCATATCCTAATTCACACATTCCTTACACTTTTCCATTTGGTTAAACATAATTTTTTTTTCTTAATCCATGCTTTTCCTTCTCTTGGAAATAAGTTCATGAGTATCAACTTTTAGGTAACACCTAGAAGTGATGTCATAGGATATCTGTCTTTCACTTTCTTTCTTACTTCAAGTTGGGTGATTATCTCTAGGTCTTTATATGGTGGTGCAAATGGCACTGTTTCATTGTTTTCCGTGGCTAATATTCCATTGTTTACACGGACCACTTCCTCTTTGTGCATTTTTCTGTTGATGGACATTTTGGTTTCTTCCAAGTCTTGGCTATGTTAAATGTTCCTGCAGTGCAGGATTGCCAGCCTGTGTCTTTTCCATTCTGCTCTGCTCAGGTGATAGGCGCATCAAAGGACCTACCAGATCACATGGTAGCTCAATTTTTACCCTTAAACGCACCTCCATTATGTTCTCACTACTGGCTGTTACCAGTTTACATCCCCCCAACAGCTAGAGGGTACACAGTTCTCTGAAACCCCATCAGCATTTATTCTTTGTAGACTTTTTGCTGAAGAACATTCTGACGGCTGTGAGGTGCACATTTCTGCAATTGGATTTGCATGGCTTTATTCATTGCTGATGTTGTGCATTTTCAATTCCCTTTTATTTTAAAGAGAAAAAAGAGAAAAGACAAAATGTGCGTAAAATATGCCTCTTGACATTGTCTTCTTGAAATGTTGACGTCTTTTGAATTTTCTGGTCGATTTACGACCCCAGGACATTTTTTGAGGCCCGGTGTCCTTTACAGTGCTGCACATATTTTGAATATTAAGTGACCATTACCTCTTGGTTTAAAGCTGCTGTTGTGTGAAACAGCCACAAGGCGGCAGCATTTCTCCTTTACCAAATCTGGTTACCAGGGCAACAGAGCCTTAATGGAAGCCCTGTTCTAGGTTGAAAATTAGAATGGAATGTGCCAGGAAAAATTCCTTTCAGTTTATGTCTCATTATTTCTTGTTCATATTTTTAATTTAATTTTTATTTTTTATCGCAGCAAATTTGGTTACAGTGTTGTTTTTTTTTTTGTTCTAGGTGTGCAAGATGTGGTTCTTTCACACATATACATATACCTATTCTTCTTCGGAACCTTTTCCCAGGTAGGTTATGACACAATGTTGAGTAGTCTTCTCTTAGTATTCCGTAGGTCTTTGGTGATTATATATTTCACATGTGTTTGTATATCTCTGTTAACCCCAATATCGTAATGTATCCAATCCTCACACCTTTCGCTTTGGGGAACCATAAATTTGTTTAATGAATCTGTGATTACCTTTCTCTGTGGAAATATCTTCATTGGTATCAATTTTTAGGTAACACCTATAAGTGATATACGTTAGGTGTCTTTCGCTTTCTCACTTACTACAAGTTGCATGATTACCTCTAGACTCATCTATGGTGCTGCAAATGGCATTGTTTCATTTTTTTCCCGAGCTAATATTCCATCTCTACATGTAAAAGTTCCTCTTTGTCCACTCATCTGTTGATGGACTTTTGGTTGCTTCCATGTCTTGGCTATTGTAATACTGCTGCAGTGCAGATTTGCCTGCCCGTGTCTTTCCAATTCTGTCTTCTTATGTTATAGGCCCAGGAGTGGGCCTGCTGGATCATGTAGTAGCTCAATGTTTACCTTTTAAAGGCACCTCCACCCTGTTCCCATTAGTGACTCTTACCAGGTTACGTCCCACTTCAAATTAAGGGTATGCATTTCTCCACCACCTCTTCAGCATTGATCGTTTGTAGTTTCTTTCCTGATGGTTATTCTGAATGGTGTGAGCTGATACCTCTGTGTTGTTGGATTTGCATGTGTCTCATAATCCTTTGAAACTGAGCTTTCAGGCATGTCCTTTTATTTTTCAAACGGTTATTACAGCTTAGTTCTTCAAATGGTTTTCTTGAAATATGTGCCACATTTTGAAATACTTTGGCCTTTACCTCCCTCAAGACATGATGAGGGCAGGTTTCCTTTACAGCCCTGCAGGACTTGTTCATATGAAGTGACAATTAGCATAGGTTTTAAAGCTGCTTTTGCAGGTAATGGCCAGAGGGTGGAGCATTTCATAATTCTATGAAATGTAACTGAACACACAATATATATTTTTTCTTTTAAATTTCCATTGTTACTTTTTAAAATTACAATTATAATTGAAGTTCTTTGTAACAAGTGAAATTTAAAAAATTAAAGGAAAAGATAATATTTTACCACTTGCCATCCTTTCCCATTTACTGAAACGACCAGCATAATGTGTAGATTTCTCATTTTATCCAGGTGTTCTATACATCTGGAATATCATGCTTCTCACTGTAGAAAAACAGATTTAGCTCTCACACTTTTTATAGGCTACATAACAGTCCATAGAACAGAAGTACCAACTATTTCAGACTTAGCTTTTTGAGGGACACTCAGGTTACTTTCTGTTTTA